>NC_080386.1:96483977-96702342 GCF_014773155.1 Arachis stenosperma | reverse complement strand
CAAGAGATATCACTAAGCCTCAGATGCTGTAGAACAGAATGGTTGTCCAGTCCTTGTTCATGGGTGAGAATGGTGATGGGCGTCAATCATCACCTTCATCAGGTTGAAGACAAGTGATATCTTGGTAAAAGAACAAGCGGATTTGAATGGAAGAACAATAGTAATTGCATTAATACTCGAGGTACAGCAGAGCTCCACACCTTAATCTATGGTGTGTAGAAACTCCACCGTTGAAAATACATAAGCATAAGGTCTAGGCATGGCCGAATGGCCAGCCTCCCAATGATCTAAGATAGCATAAAACTCAAAGATAGCTACCAAGATCTGTGTGTTACAATAGTAAAAAGGTCCTACTTTAGAAAACTAGTACATAGATGAGTAAATACATAAAAAATCCACTTCCGGGCCCACTTGGTGTGCTTGGGCTGAGCAATGAAGAAATTTCGTGTAGAGACTCTCCTTGGAGTTAAACGCCAGCTTTGGTGCCAGTTTGGGCGTTAACTCCCATTTGGGTGCCAGTTCCAGTTTAACGCTGGGATTTCTGAGGTGACTTTGAACGCCGGTTTGGGCCATCAAATCTTGGGCAAAGTATGGACTATCATATATTGCTGGAAAGCCCAGGATGTCTACTTTCTAACGCCGTTGAGAGCGCGCCAATTGGGCTTCTGTAGCTCCAGAAAATCCACTTCGAGTGCAGGGAGGTCAGAATCCAACAGCATCTGCAGTCCTTTTGAGCCTCTGGATCAGATTTTTGCTCAGATCCCTCAATTTCAGCCAGAAAATACCTGAAATCACAGAAAACACACAAACTCATAGTAAAGTCCAGAAAAGTGAATTTTAATTAAAAACTATAAAATATACTAAAAACTAACTAGAATCATATCAAAAACATACTAAAAACAATGCCAAAAAGTATACAAATCATCGCCCAATCAACACCAAACTTAAATTGTTGCTTGTCCCCAAGCAACTGAAAATCAAATAAGATAAAAGGAAGAGGATATGCAATGAATTCCAAAAACATCTGTGAAGATCAGTATTAATTAGATGAGCGGGGCTTTTAACTTTTTGTCTCTGAATAGTTTTGGCATCTCACTCTATCCCTTGTAATTCAGAATGATTGGCTTCTTTAGGAACTCAGAATCCGGATAGTGTTAATGATTCTCCTAGTGAAGTATGATGATTCTTGAACATAGCTATTTATTGAGTCTTGGCTGTGGCCCAAAGCACTCTGTCTTCCAGTATTACCACCGGATACATACATGCCACAGACACATAATTGGGTGAACCTTTTCAGATTGTGACTTAGCTTTGCTAAAGTCCCCAATTAGAGGTGTCCAGGGTTCTTAAGCACACTCTTATTTGCCTTGGATCACAACTCTTATTATTATTTTTTTTCGTTTTCTCTCTTTTTTTTTTCTTTTTTTGAATAGCAATGCTTTTTCTTGCTTCAAGAATCATTTTATTGATTTTTCAGATCCTCAATAACATGTCTCCTTTTTCATCATTCTTTCAAGAGCCAACATTCATGAACCACAAATTCAAGATACATGCACTGTTTAAGCAGCATTCGAGAACAAAAATATTGCCACCACATCAAAATAATTAAACTATTATAAAATTCAAAATTCATGCAATTCTTCCTTTTTCAATTAAGCACATTTTTATTCAAGAAAGGTGATGGATTCATAGGACATTCATAACTTAAGGCATAGACACTAAGACACTAATGATCATAAGACAAGCATGGATAACATAAAGCACTAAAATTCGAAAAACAAAGGAATAAAGAACAGGAAATCAAGGAATGGGTCACCTCAGTGATGGCGGCTCTTCCTTGCTTTTGAAGGTCCTATGGAGTGCTTGAGCTCCTCAATGTCTCTTCCTTGTCTTTGTTGCTCCTCCCTCATGATTCTTTGTTCTTCTCTAATTTCATGGAGGAGAATGGAGTGTTCTTGGTGCTCCACCCTTAGTTGTCCCATGTTAGAACTTAATTTTCCTAGGGAGGTGTTAATTTGCTCCCAGTAGTCTTGTGGAGGAAAGTGTATCCCTTGAGGCATCTCAGGGATCTCATGATGAGAGGGGTCTCTTGTGTGCTCCATCCTTTTCTTGGTAATGGGCTTATCCTCATCAATGGTGATGTCTCCCTCTATGTCAACTCCAACTGAATAACAGAGGTGACAAATGAGGTGAGGAAAGGCTAACCTTGCCAAAGTAGAGGTCTTGTCCGCCACCTTGTAGAGTTCTTGGGCTATAACCTCATGAACTTCTATTTCTTCTCCAATCATGATGCTATGGATCATGCTGGCCCGGTCTATGGTAACTTCGGACCGGTTGCTAGTGGGAATGATTGAGCGTTGTATGAACTCTAACCATCCTCTAGCCACGGGTTTGAGGTCATGCCTTCCTAATTGAACCGGCTTGCCTCTTGAATCTTGCTTCCATTGTGCGCCCTCTTCACATATGGTTGTGAGGACTTGGTCCAACCTTTGATCAAAGTTGACCCTTCTAGTGTAAGGATGCTCATCTCCTTGCATCATAGGCAAGTTGAACGCCACCCTCACACTCTCCGGACTAAAATCCAAGTATTTCCCCCGAACCATAGTGAGATAATTCTTTGGATTCGGGTTCACACTTTGGTCATGGTTCTTGGTGATCCATGCATTGGCATAGAACTCTTGAACCATCAAGATTCCGACTTGTTGAATGGGGTTGGTAAGTACTTCCCAACCTCTTCTTCGGATCTCATGGCGGATCTCCGGATATTCACCCTTTTTGAGTGAAAAGGGGACTTCGGGGATCACCTTCTTCAAGGCCAAAACTTCATAGAAGTGGTCTTGATGCACCCTTGAGAGGAATCTATCCATCTCCCATGACTCGGAGGTGGAAGCCTTTGCCTTCCCTTTCCTCTTTCTAGAGGTTTCTCCGGCCTTGGATGCCATCAATGGTTATGAAAAAGCAACGCTTTTACCACACCAAACTTAAAATGTTTGCTCGTCCTCGAGCAAAAGAAGAAAAAAGAGAGTAGAAGAAGAAGAAATGAGGAGGAGGGAGATGGTGGTGTATTCGGCCAAGGAGGGGGAGAAGTGGTGTTTTGGTTGTGTGAAAATGAAGGAGTGAAGAAGGGTATTTATAGGATAGAGGGGGGTTAATGGTTCGGCCATGGAGGGTGGGTTTTGGAGGGAAAGTGGTTTGAATTTGAAGGGTGAGGTTGGTGGGGATTTATGAAGGATGGATGTGAGTGGTGAAGAGAAAGATGGGATTTGATAGGTGAAGGGGTTTTGGAGAAGAGGTATTGAGGTGATTGGTGAATGGGGGAAGAAGAGAGAGAGTGATGGTGGGGTCCTGTGGGGTCCACAGATCCTGTGGTGTCAAGGAAAAGTCATCCCTGCACCAAATGTTGCTCAAAATCACGTTTTGAGCTATTTCTGGCGTTAAACGCCGGGCTGGTGCCCATTCCTGGCGTTTAACGCCAGGTTGTTGCCCTTTACTGGCGTTTAACGCCAGTCTGGTGCCCCTTTCTGGCGTTAAACGCCCAGAATGGTGCCAGACTGGGCGTTAAACGCCCAACAGCTAGTATTACTGGCGTTTGAACGCCAGCTTCTTCTCCTCCAGGGTGTGCTGTTTTTCTTCCTGTTTTCATTCTGTTTTTGCTTTTTTCATTGTTTTTGTGACTTCTTATGATCATCAACCTACAAAAAAGATAAAATAACAAAAGAAAATAGTTAATTATAAAACATTGGGTTGCCTCCCAACAAGCGCTTCTTTAATGTCATTAGCTTGACAGAGGACTCTCATGGAGCCTCAGAAATGCTCAGAACCGTGTTGGAACTTCCCAACACCAAACTTAGAGTTTGATTGTGGCCTCCCAACACCAAACTTAGAGTTTGACTGTGGGGGCTCTGCTTGGCTCTGTTTTGAGAGAAGCTCTTCATGCTTCCTCTCCATGATGATAGAGGGATGTCCTTGGGCCTTAAACACCAAGGATTCTTCATTCACTTGAATGATCAACTCTCCTCTATCAACATCAATCACAGCCTTTGCTGTGGCTAGGAAGGGTCTGCCAAGGATGATGGATTCATCCATGCACTTCCCAGTCTCTAGGACTATGAAGTCAGTAGGGATGTAATGGTCCTCAATCTTCACCAAAACATTCTCTACAAGTCCATGAGCTTGTTTTCTTGAATTGTCTGCCAACTCTAATGAGATTCTTGCAGCTTGCACCTCAAAGATCCCTAATTTCTCCATTACAGAGAGGGGCATGAGGTTTACACTTGACCCTAAGTCACACAAGGCCTTCTTGAAGGTCATGGTGCCTATGGTACAAGGTATAGAAAACTTCCCAGGATCCTGCCTCTTTTGAGGCAGTTTCTGCCTAGACAAGTCATCCAGTTCTTTGGTGAGCAAAGGTGGTTCATCCTCCCAAGTCTCATTTCCAAATAACTTGTCATTTAGCTTCATGATTGCTTCAAGGTTTTTAGCAACTTGCTCTTCAGTGACATACTCATCCTCTTCAGAGGAAGAATACTCATCAGAGCTCATGAATGGCAGAAGTAAGTCCAATGGAATCTCTATGGTCTCATTTTGAGCCTCAGATTCCCATTGTTCCTCATTGAGGAACTCAGAGGAGATTGGTACACGCCCACTGAGGTCTTCCTCAGTGGCGTCCTCCTCCTCTCCTTCCTCTCCATATTCGGCCATGTCTATGGCTTTGCACTCTCCTTTTGGATTTTCTTCTGTATTACTTGGGAGAGTGCTAGGAGGGAGTTCAGTAACTTTCTTGCTCAGCTGACCCACTTGTCCTTCCAAATTTCTGATGGAGGACCTTGTTTCATTCATGAAACTTTGAGTGGTCTTTATTAGATCAGAGACCATTGTTGCTAAATCAGAAGTATTCTGCTTAGAACTCTCTGTCTGTTGCTGAGAAGATGATGGAAAAGGCTTGCCATTGCTAAACCTGTTTCTTCCACCATTATTGTTATTGAAACCTTGTTGAGGTCTCTCTTGATTCTTCCATGAGAGATTTGGGTGATTTCTCCATGAAGAATTATAGGTGTTTCCATAGGGTTCTCCTAGGTAATTCACCTCTTCCATGGAAGGGTTCTCAGGATCATAGGCTTCTTCCTCAGATGAAGCATCCTTAGTACTGTTTGGTGCATTTTGCATTCCAGACAGACTTTGAGAAATCAGATTGACTTGTTGAGTCAATATTTTATTCTGAGCCAAAATGGCATTCAGAGTGTCAATTTCAAGAACTCCTTTCTTCTGACTAGTCCCATTGTTCACAGGATTCCTTTCAGAAGTGTACATGAATTGGTTATTTGCAACCATCTCAATTAGCTCTTGAGCCTCTGTAGGCGTCTTCTTCAGATGAAGAGATCCTCCAGCAGAGCTATCCAAAGACATCTTGGATAGTTCAGAGAGACCATCATAGAAAATACCTATGATGCTCCATTCAGAAAGCATGTCTGAGGGACATCTTCTGATTAATTGTTTGTATCTTTCCCAAGCTTCATAGAGGGATTCTCCATCCTTCTGTCTGAAGGTTTGGACTTCCACTCTAAGCTTACTCCATCTTTGTGGTGGAAAGAACTTTGCCAAGAAGGCATTGACTAGCTTTTCCCAAGAGTCCAGGCTTTCTTTAGGTTGAGAATCCAACCATATTCTAGCTCTGTCTCTTACAGCAAAAGGGAATAGCATCAGTCTATAGACCTCAGGGTCTACCCCATTAGTCTTGACTGTGTCACAGATTTGCAAGAATTCAGCTAAGAACTGATGAGGATCTTCCATTGGAAGTCCATGGAACTTGCAATTCTGTTGCATTAGAGAAACTAATTGAGGCTTAAGCTCAAAGTTGTTTGCTCCAATGGCAGGGATAGAGATGCTTCTCCCATAGAAATCAGGAGTAGGTGCAGTAAAGTCACCCAGCACCTTCCTTGCATTGTTTGCATTATTGTTGTTTTCGGCTGCCATGTGTTCTTCTTCCTTGAAGAATTCGGTCAGGTCCTCTAAAGAGAATTGTGCCTTGGCTTCTCTTAGCTTTCTCTTCAAGGTTCTCTCGGGTTAAGGGTCAGCTTCAACAAGAATGCCTTTGTCTTTGCTCCTGCTCATATGAAAGAGAAGAGAAAAAGAAAATGTGGAATCCTCTATGTCACAGTATAGAGATTCCTTGAAATGTCAGAGGAAAAGAGAAATAGAAAGAAGAAGGAGAAGAAGAATTCGAACTTTAGTTAGATAAGGTTCAAATTGTGCATTCAGAAGGAGTGGTACTCCATAAATAGAAGGATGTGGGAAGGAGGGAAGAGAATTTTCGAAAATTCATTTAAAAGATTTTGAAAACATTTTGAAAATTTGATTGATAATTTCTGAAAATTAAAAGTGAAAAAGAAATCAAGTGATTTTTGAAAAAGATTTTGAAATTAGAAATTAAAAAGATTTGATTGAAAACTATTTTGAAAAAGATGTGGTTAAAAAGATTCAATTGAAAAGTTATGGTTTTAAAAAGATATGATTGAGAAGATATGATTTGAAAACAATTTTAAAAGATATGATTTGAAAACAATTTTAAAAGATATGATTTGAAAACAATTTGAAAAGATATGATTTTTTTTAAAAAAATATTAATGACTTGCCTAACAAGAAAAGATATGATTCAAACATAAAACCTTCCTCAACAGAAAAGGCAACAATTTTGAGATGTTCAATCAAATCATTAATTGTTAGTAAGTATCTTTTAAAAAGGAAAGAAATTGATTTTGAAAACATTTGATTGAAAAGATTTGATTTGAAAAAGATTTGATTTTGAAAAACTAAAAAAAATTGATTTGAAAACAAAATCTTCCCCCTAGCACCATCCTGGCGTTAAACGCCCAGAATGGTATCCATTCTGGCGTTTAACGCCCAAAATGCACCCTTTTTGGGCGTTAAACGCCCAACCAGGTACCCTGGCTGGCGTTTAAACGCCAGTCTGCCTTCTTCACTGGGCATTTTTGAATGCTCAGCTTTTTCTGTGTAATTCCTCTGCAGTATGTTCTGAATCTTCAATTCTTTGTATCATTGACTTGAAAAGACACAAATTAAAAATATTTTTGGATTTTTTTAATAATCAAAATGCAACAAGAATCAAATAACAATGCATGCAAGACACCAAACTTAGCAGTTTGTATACTATTGACACTATATGAGACACATAAACACTCAAGTCAAGAGAATTCAAAGATCAGAGTAAGAAGTCATCAAGAATTACTTGAAGATCCTTAAAACACATGAATGAATGCATGCAATTGACACCAAACTTAAAATGAGACACTAGACTCAAGCAAGAAATATTTTTGGTTTTTATGATTTTCTAATTTTTTTGTGTTTTTCGAAAATTAAATGAGAAAAAGGTATCAAAATTCTTAATGAGAATTCCAGGAATCAGTGTAGTGCTAGTCTAAGAATCCGGTCCAGGAATTAGACATGGCTTCACAGCCAGCCAAGCCTTCAAGGAAAGCTTCGGTCCAAAACACTAGACATGACCAGAGGTCAGCCAATTCTTAGCAGATCACTGCTCCAAGAGCAAAATTGATGAGAATCAACAAGCTCTTGTGGTGATAAGTTGAAACCTCGGTCCAATGAGATTAGACATGGCTTCTCAGCCAGCCAGATTTCAACAAATCATCATGAAACTCTAGAATTCAACTTCAAGAATTTCGAAAAAAATAATACCTAATCTAAGCAACAAGATGAACCGTCAGTTGTCCAGCCTAAACAATCCCGGGCAATAACACCAAAAACTCGATGTTGTTGCCGGATCTTGGCACTGATGTTACCAAAAGCTTGCTCAAAACTTGAACAATCCCCGGCAACGGCGCCAAAAACTTGGTGCGCGAAATTGTGAACAATACTTTTTCACAACTCAAATAATCCCCGGTAATGGCACCAAGAACTTGGTGGCTCAATACCATGGCATTACACAAACTTCGCACAACTAACCAGCAAGTGCACTGGGTCGTCCAAGTAATAAACCTTACGTGAGTAAGGGTCGATCCCACGGAGATTGTTAGTATTGAAGCAAGCTATGGTCATCTTGTAAATCTTAGTCAGGCAAACTCAAATATATATGATGATGAACGAAAATAACATAGAAGATAAGGATAGTGATACTTATGTACATCATTGGTGTAAGAGCTTCAGACAAGTGTATGAAGATGCCTTCCCTTCCGTCTCTCTGCTTTCCTAATGTCTTCATCCAATCCTTCTTACTCCTTTCCATGGCAAGCTCGTGTAAGGTTTCACTGTTGTCAGCAGCTACCTCCCATCCGCGCAGTGAAAGCTAATGCACACACTCTGTCACAGTGCTGCCTGATGACAAGTCATCATATACCCATTTTTCAAGCTAATTTCACTTGTTTTGTTAGCATTTATGCACTTTCTTGCATCCTAAGTAAGTGATTTGGAGTGAAAATGCACAACTTCTCTAAATCAAGCAACCACCATGAAATTAATGTTAAATCATGAGGTTTAAGCTAATTTTAATTGCATTTTAATTGATTTATAAGCCTCTTGAATTTAGTGATACTTTGAGTGGTTGTTTGGTTTATTATAGGTGAAGAAAAGAAAAGAAAATGAAAAGCGTGGCATAAAAAGTGTAGCCGAGGAAAGAAAAGCGTGGCCGAATCAAGGGAGAAGTGTGCCGAACTCATAGTGGAAGCAATCTTGCCCTCCACAAGGGCAGAATGCCCTCCACAAGGGCAGCATCATGTAACCAAACCAAGACAAGGCAACCTTGCCCTGCCCACTCCAAGGGCAGAGCACAAAATGGTGCCTTGGAGCCAAGAGAAGCAAACTCTGCCCTGCCCTTGTGGAGAGCAGGATCGGGCACATCAAGGAAAGAAATCCAAGGAAAAATAGCTCCCATGCAAGCTACAGGTTTCGAACAAGGGACCATGAGGAAGCCAAGCCTTGAGACCCACTATGGTGCCAAGAAACCAAGAAAAACTAGCGTGTTTGCTTCCTCCCAGAGTCGAACCCGAGGCGTGCAATATGGCAACCTTGCCCTGCCCTTGGCGCGGGCAGGGCAGCATTCAAAAGCTGGCGCACCAAATTTGCTTCCTGGCGCACCAACCGCGCGCAAAATTCCCTTCTTGGCGCATCAACACATTCCTGCCCTGCCCTTGGCGCGGGCAGGGAGCATCCACGCATCAGCGTGCAGCACGCGCACGCGCGCTTCTCAAATTCTGGCAGCACCAAGCGCACGCACGCTTCACGTTCGCGCGCATCAACATTTTCTGCCCCGCCCTTGGCACGGGCAGGGCAGCCTCTGGCGCACCAAGCTCATGCCAGACACGCACCAACTCGCACCAGAATCGCACATGGCCGCACCAACTCCAAGCACCAAGCATCAATTTTCTGCCCTGCCCTCCACAAGGGCAGGGCAGCCTCCTGGGAGTGGTTTTTGGGCCAAAATTCAAATTGAAAATTGATTTGAATTCATTTCTTCACCAATCCAAAAGCCCATCCAAATCCCATCATCCAAGAATAGAAAGTGTATAAATAGGACTTAGTTTGATGTAATTAGGACCTTTAGCTACCTTTACTTTGAGCTTTGAATTTTTGCTTACATTTTGAGCTTTTGAATTCCGTCTTTGAGCTTTCTTGAGAGATTTGTCCGAGCACCAAGAGGATCAAGGGAGAATTGCTTGATCTCCTTCCTCAATTCCCTTGGGCAATTCTACTCTCCTGTTTTCTGAGTATTGGGTGTGTGAAATTGGGGAAATTCTGTCCCAATTCCCATTCAAACTCCTTGCACTTTATTTTCTGCATAATTCAATCCAAATTCTGTTCTTCTACTGCTTCATCTTTAATTTTCTGTCAATTGCTTAGTAACTTCAGATCTGGGAAGGAAATTGGGTTTTAGGCTCTGCTACCTAAGCCCTTGGGATCCTGAGATCACTTTTGGTTCCTCTGTGAACCTTTACTGCACTTTCATTTCCTTGCTGTTTAGATTTCTGTTTGCATCCAATTCAATTTCTGCTACCTTTATTACTGCAATTTACTTTTCCTCTGTTTAGATCTTGCAATCCCACTCCTTAATTCCCTTTTATCTTCTAGCAATTTATCTTTCTTGCCATTTAAGCTACTGCAATTTACCTTTCTTGCACTTTAAGTTTCAGTCATTTAATTTCTTGTTCCTTAAGTTTCTGCACTTTTACAATTCTGTTCTTAAATTTACTGCCCATTTCCCTTTCCCCCTTTACATTTACTGTCATTTACTTTCTGTTAAACACAAATCACTCAACCAACACTTGATTTGCTTGACTAAACCACCCACTAAACTAAAATTGCTCAATCCTTCAATCCCTGTGGGATCGACCTCACTCTTGTGAGTTATTATTACTTGATGCGACCCGGTACACTTGCCGGTGAGTTTTGTGTTGGATCGCTTTCCACACATCAAGTTTTTGGCGCCGTTGCCGGGGATTGAAATAGATTGACAATGATTAAGTGAAGTGGAGGTCTAGATTAAGCATTTTTTTTTTCTTTTCTGTTATTCTAACTCTTACTAACACACTAACTGTTTGAGTTTTTGCTTAAACTAACCAACCAGAACTTCATTCTAGCTACAGATTGAAGTTCCATAGTATTTCTGGGTTTGTGCGTTTGTTGCTGTGTGTTTGTATGTCAGGTATAGGGAGATCCTCTCCTATCATTTCTGAAATTGATCCAAGGACTCTTCGGAGAATAAGAAGAGCAGAAAGAGGGAAGAATATTGTTGGAGAAGAAGAAGAATCTGAGGAGGAATTCCAAGATATGGAAGGAGATACTAGTCAACCAGGAGGAGGAGCCAACAATGACCAACAGAGAAGAGTCTTGGCTTCATACACATTTGCAAATGCTAGGCATTGTGGGAGTAGCATTCTTCCTCCCAATGTCAATGCAAACAACTTTGAACTCAAGCCACAACTCATAACTCTGGTGCAAAACAATTGTTCCTTCGGAGGAGGACCTTTGGAGGATCCAAACCAACATTTGTCCACCTTTTTGAGAATCTGTGATACAGTGAAGACAAATGGTGTACCCCCTGATAGCTACAAGTTGCTACTCTTCCCATTCTCTCTTAGAGATAAAGCCACTCAATGGCTAGAGACTTTTCCAAAAGAAAGCATCAACACTTGGGATGACTTGGTGAGCAAGTTCCTTGCTAAATTCTATCCACCTCAAAGAGTCCTAAGGTTGAAGACAGAGGTTCAAACCTTCACTCAATTGGAGGCCGAGAGCTTATATGAAGCATGGGAGAGATACAAGGCTCTATTGAGGAAGTGTCCACCAGAGATGTTCACTGAGTGGGACAAGCTACAAAACTTCTATGAAGGCCTCACTCTTAAAGCTCAGGAGGCTCTTGATCACTCTGCTGGAGGCTCTCTACAACTCATGAAAACCACAGAGGAAGCTCGAAACCTCATTGATATGGTGGCCAACAACCAATATTTCTTTGCTCATCAAAGACAACGCCAACCATCACAGAGAAGAGGAGTCATGGAGTTGGAAGGAGTTGATTCAATCTTAGCTCAAAACAAGATGATGCAACAACAGATTCAACAACAATTTGAGCAAATGGCTAAGAGAATTGATGGCTTGCAAGTGGCAGCAGTGAGCACCACAAGCCAACCTCCAAACACTTGGGTACAAAGTGAAGAAACTCAAGAGGAGCAACAACAAGAGCAGGTTCAATACTTGCACAACCAGAATCAGGGAACAAATGAAGTTTATGGAGAGACTTACAATCCATCTTGGAAGAATCATCCAAACCTCAGATGGGGAGACAACCATAATCAAAACCAACAACCATGGCAAAGAAACACAGGCCAAAACAATTGGAAAAACACAAACCATAACCCCCAGCCAAACACTAACCAAAACTCATACAGAAAACCACAAAACAACTACCCAAATTCTAACCAATACCCAACCAATAACCACCCAACTAACCAAAACACTTACCTTCATCCATCAACACCCCAAAACCAACCCATCTCACAAGATTCACAGAGAATCACCAATCTAGAGCTACTCATGGAGAAACTAATAAAGAGCCAGGAATTGACAAACAAGAATCAAGAAGCTACCATGAAGAACCTAGAGAGGCAGATTGGATAAATCTCTAAGAAGATCTCTGTTGAGAAACCATCAAGTTCACTACCTAGTGATACCATCCCCAACCCAAAGGAAGAATGCAAGGTGGTGCAACTGAGAAGTGGAAAAGTGTTAACCGATGGCAACCAAGGAGCAACAAAGAAGCTTATGGAGAATGACACTGAGCCAACAAAGAATGATGAAGCCATCAACAAAGACACAATAACCAAGAGTGTTCCAGAACAACTCACAGAGGAAGACAACAAGCCACAGAAGTTGAAGCAAGGAAAGCAAATCATGGAAGAATCAAGCCCAAAACAACATCAAGTGGAGAAGAACCCAACACCACCACTACCTTATCCACAAAGATTTCACAAGGAAACAAAGGATCAGCACTTCCACAAATTTCTTGAGACTTTCAAGAAGTTGGAGATTAACATACCTTTGGCAGAGGCTTTGGAGCAAATGCCCCTGTATGCTAAGTTTCTAAAAGAGCTCATCAACAAGAAAATGGATTGGAATGAGAAGGAAATAGTGATGCTTAGTGAGGAATGCAGTGCACTCATTAAAAAGGGACTCCCTCCCAAGCTTGAAGACCCTGGAGGTTTCTTCTTGTCATGCACTATTGGGAACCTATTCATTAACAAGGGGATGTGCGATTTAGGAGCAAGCATAAATCTAATCCCATATTCTCTAGTGAAAAAGCTTGGCATAGAGGAGGTGAAACCAACAGAGATGACTTTGGAATTGGTGGATCAATCAATAGTCTATCCTAAGGGGCTGATTGAGAACCTTTTAGTTAAGGTTGACAAATTCATTTATCCGGCAGATTTTGTGATTCTGGATTCTTCAAAAAATGGAAATGACTCCATAATACTCGGTCGACCATTTTTGGCCACTGCTAGAGCCATTGTGGACATAGAGCAAGGAGAATTAACTCTTAGGATGCATGAGGAGAGCATCATCCTGAAAGTTTTCCCAGAATTACAAAAGGATGAAGAAAAAAACAAAATGAGTGATGATCTCCCCCCAAAGCAATCAACTGAAAAGGAAGTGGAACAGATGAACAAACAGACACAAGAAGAAAAGGGGATTCACAAGGAAGCAGGGGTGATTAGCAGAAAGGAAGGCATCACAACTCAAGTAACTGCCAAGAAGGGAAGATCAACAAGCAAGAAAAAGGTGAAGAATAAGAAAAAGGCTCACAAAGGGTGGAAGAACAAGAAAATCCCAACTGAAGGATTTTCTAAGGGTGATAAGGTGCAGTTAATATACCAACAGCAGGGAGCAGAAGATTATTACACTGTCAACCAGATTCTTTCTTTTGAGCATGTGGAGATTGAACATCAAGGCACTCAGAGAAAGCTGACAGTGAGGGGTGACAAGTTGAGACACCACCAATTTCAACCACCCTAAAGGGAGGTCAATGTCAAGCTAATGACAATAAAAGAGCGCTTGTTGGGAGGCAACCCAACCTGAGGTAGTTTCTTTTCATAGCTTTTCAATAAAAATGTTGAGTAATTGGTATGGATTGCAAGGAGCTAAGTTTGGTGTTGCACACCAAAACAATTTGAGGAAGAATGAAAACTTCTAAGTTTGGTGTTCCACCAAAAATATCATTTAATACATTCTCACCTCTTGCATGATTCTAACTCCAAGCAATCAACCACATTACTCAACTGTTAAATTGTTTTCTAGCTTTAATTCCATTAACCTTTAGCAAGGATACATGGTTTCAAATATGGTTAACTTTGTACATCTGAGACAGTGGCAAAACAATTAAGTTTGGTGTTCACACACCAAAACAAATCCTGAAACCACACTCAGTTATGCTTACTAACCATATGATCAAGGGCTTGAGAAGCAAGCAACTTTGAGGATTATGCAGGACATGAATCAATAATTGAAGACACTATGCATTTTGACTCAAAGGGAACATAGCAGAAAGAAAAATCAAAGGGCTGCAACTACAAAGGTTGTATCTGAACTTAACTCTTGCTGCTGTGTGATATTTTGAATTTGGAAACCATTATATGCCTTGCTAAAGTGTTCATCTAGTTGCAAGTGAAATTGTTTGTGAAAATGATAAGTCTGCATAATGCTTGTATCCATCACTTAGCTTTAAATATTGCTTTGCTTCCCATATGCTTAAATAAAAGAGTTTGGTTTGAATTGAAAAGAGAAAAATCCAATGTTGCATGAGTATGAATGGAAGTTGGTGGTGGCACATGTGTTTGATTAAATGTATAACTCATGAAATAAATGTTGCATGATATCATTCTCATTCAATTGTAAGTTAGCTTGCTGTTACAAAGACTTTATCAATAATGAAACACCCTTGGTAACAAAAACAGAAAGAAAAGGAAGAAAGAAAAAGCCAAAATGGCAAGAAAAACAAAGAATAAAGGTTGGACACCAATGGTTTGGACCCTAGGACAAATGCCTGTGGTGTTCTTGTACTGAGATCTGCTTGGATGAGTAAATTCTAAGGGGTATTTTAAAACCCGGTCACTTAGATCAACTGATTTGGGATGGCCAATTGAAAATCCACAATAAAGAGCAACTTAGATACAAAGCACTTAGTGATCCAAAGAGATGCTGGGCATCAATGATCCTAGGAAGAATTAGTGAGCTAAGTGTCTGTGGTGGAAAGATGTTGAGCAAAATAAAAGAAAATGAAGCCAAAGGCTAAGCTGCAACATTTAACACCAAACCTCTTAAAGAATAAAAAGCTTGTTAAAGCATTGTAAACCAAGAAAAGTTACCAAGGGAGTGATCAAAAGGGGAGTCTTATAACAGCAAGTTTAGCAAACCTTGGATGCAAAATGTGTATTATGCAGCAGCAACAATAAGTGAGTATCATTGTCTGCATAAATGCCCCATGAATTGAAGTTCTGCTATCTGCATAATAAGGATTTGTGTTCTTTTCTTATTCATATCATTTACTCTTAGTTTTGATGCTTGCTTGGGGACAAGCAAGGTTTAAGTTTGGTGTTGTGATGACAAGTCATCATATACCCATTTTTCAAGCTAATTTCACTTGTTTTGTTAGCATTTATGCACTTTCTTGCATCCTAAGTAAGTGATTTGGAGTGAAAATGCACAACTTCTCTAAATCAAGCAACCACCATGAAATTAATGTTAAATCATGAGGTTTAAGCTAATTTTAATTGCATTTTAATTGATTTATAAGCCTCTTGAATTTAGTGATACTTTGAGTGGTTGTTTGGTTTATTATAGGTGAAGAAAAGAAAAGAAAATGAAAAGCGTGGCATAAAAAGTGTAGCCGAGGAAAGAAAAGCGTGGCCGAATCAAGGGAGAAGTGTGCCGAACTCATAGTGGAAGCAATCTTGCCCTCCACAAGGGCAGAATGCCCTCCACAAGGGCAGCATCATGTAACCAAACCAAGACAAGGCAACCTTGCCCTGCCCACTCCAAGGGCAGAGCACAAAATGGTGCCTTGGAGCCAAGAGAAGCAAACTCTGCCCTGCCCTTGTGGAGAGCAGGATCGGGCACATCAAGGAAAGAAATCCAAGGAAAAATAGCTCCCATGCAAGCTACAGGTTTCGAACAAGGGACCATGAGGAAGCCAAGCCTTGAGACCCACTATGGTGCCAAGAAACCAAGAAAAACTAGCGTGTTTGCTTCCTCCCAGAGTCGAACCCGAGGCGTGCAATATGGCAACCTTGCCCTGCCCTTGGCGCGGGCAGGGCAGCATTCAAAAGCTGGCGCACCAAATTTGCTTCCTGGCGCACCAACCGCGCGCAAAATTCCCTTCTTGGCGCATCAACACATTCCTGCCCTGCCCTTGGCGCGGGCAGGGAGCATCCACGCATCAGCGTGCAGCACGCGCACGCGCGCTTCTCAAATTCTGGCAGCACCAAGCGCACGCACGCTTCACGTTCGCGCGCATCAACATTTTCTGCCCCGCCCTTGGCACGGGCAGGGCAGCCTCTGGCGCACCAAGCTCATGCCAGACACGCACCAACTCGCACCAGAATCGCACATGGCCGCACCAACTCCAAGCACCAAGCATCAATTTTCTGCCCTGCCCTCCACAAGGGCAGGGCAGCCTCCTGGGAGTGGTTTTTGGGCCAAAATTCAAATTGAAAATTGATTTGAATTCATTTCTTCACCAATCCAAAAGCCCATCCAAATCCCATCATCAAAGAATAGAAAGTGTATAAATAGGACTTAGTTTGATGTAATTAGGACCTTTAGCTACCTTTACTTTGAGCTTTGAATTTTTGCTTACATTTTGAGCTTTTGAATTCCGTCTTTGAGCTTTCTTGAGAGATTTGTCCGAGCACCAAGAGGATCAAGGGAGAATTGCTTGATCTCCTTCCTCAATTCCCTTGGGCAATTCTACTCTCCTGTTTTCTGAGTATTGGGTGTGTGAAATTGGGGAAATTCTGTCCCAATACCCATTCAAACTCCTTGCACTTTATTTTCTGCATAATTCAATCCAAATTCTGTTCTTCTACTGCTTCATCTTTAATTTTCTGTCAATTGCTTAGTAACTTCAGATCTGGGAAGGAAATTGGGTTTTAGGCTCTGCTACCTAAGCCCTTGGGATCCTGAGATCACTTTTGGTTCCTCTGTGAACCTTTACTGCACTTTCATTTCCTTGCTGTTTAGATTTCTGTTTGCATCCAATTTAATTTCTGCTACCTTTATTACTGCAATTTACTTTTCCTCTGTTTAGATCTTGCAATCCCACTCCTTAATTCCCTTTTATCTTCTAGCAATTTATCTTTCTTGCCATTTAAGCTACTGCAATTTACCTTTCTTGCACTTTAAGTTTCAGTCATTTAATTTCTTGTTCCTTAAGTTTCTGCACTTTTACAATTCTGTTCTTAAATTTACTGCCCATTTCCCTTTCCCCCTTTACATTTACTGTCATTTACTTTCTGTTAAACACAAATCACTCAACCAACACTTGATTTGCTTGACTAAACCACCCACTAAACTAAAATTGCTCAATCCTTCAATCCCTGTGGGATCGACCTCACTCTTGTGAGTTATTATTACTTGATGCGACCCGGTACACTTGCCGGTGAGTTTTGTGTTGGATCGCTTTCCACACATCACTGCCAATCACCGGTTTGGTTCCCTCCCCTACCGGAATAGAATAACTCTTTTGCGTCTGTCACTAACGCCCAGTAGGTTACAGGTTTGAAGCACGTCACAGTCATTCAGTCATTGAATCCTACTCAGAATACCACAGACAAGGTTAGACCTTCCGGATTCTCTTGAATGCTGCCATCAGTTCTTGCCTATACCACGAAGATTCCGAAGAATCCAAGAGATACTCACTAAGCCTCAGATGCTTGTAGAACAAGAATGGTTGTCAGTCACCTTGTTCATGGGTGAGAATGGTGATGGGCGTCAATCATCACCTTCATCAGGTTGAAGAACAAGTGATATCTTGGTAAAAGAACAAGCGGATTTGAATGGAAGAACAATAGTAATTGCATTAATACTCGAGGTACAGCAGAGCTCCACACCTTAATCTATGGTGTGTAGAAACTCCACCGTTGAAAATACATAAGCATAAGGTCTAGGCATGGCCGAATGGCCAGCCTCCCAATGATCTAAGATAGCATAAAACTCAAAGATAGCTACCAAGATCTGTGTGTTACAATAGTAAAAGGTCCTACTTATAGAAAACTAGTACATAGATGAGTAAATGACATAAAAATCCACTTCCGGGCCCACTTGGTGTGTGCTTGGGCTGAGCAATGAAGAAATTTCGTGTAGAGACTCTCCTTGGAGTTAAACGCCAGCTTTGGTGCCAGTTTGGGCGTTTAACTCCCATTTGGGTGCCAGTTCCAGCGTTTAACGCTGGGATTTCTTGAGGTGACTTTGAACGCCGGTTTAGGCCATCAAATCTTGGGCAAAGTATGGACTATCATATATTGCTGGAAAGCCCAGGATGTCTACTTTCCAACGCCGTTGAGAGCGCGCCAATTGGGCTTCTGTAGCTCCAGAAAATCCACTTCGAGTGCAGGGAGGTCAGAATCTAACAGCATCTGCAGTCCTTTTGAGCCTCTGGATCAGATTTTTGCTCAGATCCCTCAATTTCAGCCAGAAAATACCTGAAATCACAGAAAAACACACAAACTCATAGTAAAGTCCAGAAAAGTGAATTTTAATTAAAAACTAATAAAAATATACTAAAAACTAACTAGATCATATCAAAACATACTAAAAACAATGCCAAAAAGTATACAAATCATCCGCTCATCAGAACCTCTCTCTCTCTAAAAACTACATCTGAATTATGAAAAGTGTGACTTATGAATGAATGTATCCAGTATCTGATGAATGAATGGATTCTCCCACTTTATAGCCTCTAATCTGTGCTTTCTGGGCCAAAAACTGGGTCAGAAACAGCCCAGAAATCGCCCCCGGCATTTTCTGGTACGTACAGGTCGCGGGAAAGTGACGTGGAGGCGTCGTCCACATGTTTGCGTGGATTGAAGTTCGCAGATGCGACACGGGGGCGTTATCCACGCGTTCGCGTCGCCTAACTTCGAGGCAGCTATGGCAAATTCTGTATCGTTGCGAAGCCTCAGATGTTAGATTTTTAACGTAACTAGAACCGCATCATTTAGACCTCTGTAGCTCAAGTTATGGTCGATTTAGTACCAAGAGGTCAGGCTAGACAGCTTTAGCCATTCCTTCAGTTCCTTGTATTCCTTCGAGTTTTGCATGCTTCCTTTCCATCCTCTAAGCCATTGCTGCCCTGTAATATCTGAAATCACTTAACACACATATCAAGGCATCGAATGGTAATAAGAGAGGTTTAAACATACCAAAATTAAGACCAAAAAAGCATGTTTTCAATCATAGCACAGAATCAGGAAGGAAAATGTAAAACATGCAAATCATATGAATAAGTGGGTAAAGAGTTGATAAAAACCACTCAATTGAGCACAAGATAAGCCATAAAATAGTGGTTTATCACGTGTGTACGCACAGGTATGTGTGTGTACGCACACTAGGTGGAGCAGGGAAGGTGTGCGCTCGCACAGAGTGTGCGAGCGCTCTGAGCAGAGAGGGTCTCAAGAGGTGTGCGTACGCACAATCGTGTGCGCATACATAGAAGACCTCTTTTTTTGTGAAAAAATAAAGCGTGGCCCGTGCGCACACATGCAGGTCCGTGCGTATGCACAAGGCATAGAAAAGAGAAAGGTATGGATGCACAAGACGTGCGAACGCTCCCATCAGAAGAGGTGCAAGCTGGTGTGCGTGCGCACAGAACGTGAAAAATAGGGTTATGTGCATACACACAGGTGTGTGCGCACGCACATGTTCTGTTTTTCCCAAAAATTTTAAGTGCTCTCTAAGGCACTAACCATGACATCCAAAATAGCATTTTCAACCCCAAAACTTATTCTATCCTAAAACTACAAGATCAACACAAAAATTCTACCAAATTAAACTAACTAAAAGAAGCAAAAATTCAACAAGCAAGTGCTAAAGAGAGGGAGAATTAGAAAGATATTACCAAGCACTTTTATTTAATGTCTTTAAGTTAGACAATTAGGAGAGCCCTCGCTATGGTGGCTTGTGCTTGACTTCCCCACCAATGCTAGAATGTCCAATGTCCTCCGGGATCCCAATTATAACCATCAACAAAAATAAAAGACAACCAAAAAGTAAGCTATTTACATATTAACATATATACAATAGCAAAAAACATACACCATTGCAACTCCCCGGCAACGGCGCCAAATTTGATGAAGAGAATTTATCATATGGTTCGGAATCGATCAAAACAAGCATCAGTTCTTTAGAAGCATAGTCCAAACCAACAATGAGTTCTCTTAATCAAATATTTACAAATTCTAATTAAACGAGACTATTTAAACTCCGGGTCATATTTCCTAGGAGTTGTAATGAAATGTACATTTATTGGCTATAAGAGAGAGCATGGGGAATTGAAAAAGCAAAAAAGCAAGAAATGTAAATAGCAAGGAAGCAAATAAACATGCAAGGAATGTAAATGGCAACTCTTGGCAAGAATGGGGTAATCAAGGATTCATATCCTAGTTATGGACCACAAACATGGCAATTGTGTGGAATCAATCCAAATTAGTCAATCCTCCTTGAGAATTAGTCAAAAGAGCATAATTGGTCTCAATCCATAAGTCGTAGTTAACTCACTAATTACTTAGTGAAAGACTAGCGTCAATGGAAACCAAACCAATTAACTATTCTCACACAATGCGGAATGGACATCCATAACTCAATTCCACCCAAACACCCAATTTTTCAACCAAGAGTGAGAAAACTTAACATGCAAGAAATTAAAAGTCAAAAGCAATAAAAGTCAGAGCAAGTAAAATTAAAGTGCAAGAAAGTAAGTAAGCATGTAAGGAAATTAAAACTCAAAGCAAGCAATATCAAAAATAGAATTCAAGTGACAAAAATGACTCTTGGAAAGGATTGGAGACTTGAGGATTCCTATCATAATCATAGACCACAAACATGATAATGGCTAAGAATTAATCCCAATTAGTCTATCCTAACATCGAGAATAAGTCAAAAGGACATAATTGATCTCAATCCTCAAGTCCTAATCAACTCACTAATTAACTTAGTGAAAGACTAGCATTAGTGGAAACCAAACCAACTAACAATCCGAAGTACAATATCGAATGGACATCTATGACTCAAGATCACCTAATTATCCAATTCCAAGCCAAGAGTGTGAAAAACTAGGCAAAAGGTAAAAGAGACATTTTGTCAAACACTTAGCATGCATAAAAGGGGAAAGCATATTAAATTGCAACAATAATAAAATCTATAACTACCAATTGCATGAAAATGAAAATAACAACTCAAATGAACATCAAAGAAACATAAACATCAAAATTGCATTAAAGGAAATTAAAAGTGACAACTGTGTTCATACAACTAAAATGAGCATAAAAGAGAAATTAACAAAGGAAACAAAGAGAGTAAAGGCAATAGAACAAGAAAATATAAATGAAACTACAATTAAACAAGAATTAAAGAGAGAAATTAAAGAGAGAATAAATATAAAAACCCTAATTCTAGAGAGAAGGGGGAGCTTCTCTATCTAGAAAACTAAGCTAAGACACGTAAAAACCTAAATCTAAGTGCTCCCCCTTCATTCATCTTCAATTTGGCTTGAAATAGCTTCAGAAATGAGTTGGATTGTGTTTTGGGAGCCTAGAAATCACCCCCAGTAGTTTCCAATTAATGAGTTCACGTGCAGGGACCTGAGCGAACGCACAGATGTGTGCGTCCGCACACTTGCTGAATCCTGACTTGTGCATATGCACAAGTACCTGTGCATACACACACTTAGACTTATGTCCACCATAGAAAATTGAATATCATTTTGAATTCCCGGACGTTAGCTTTTTAATGCCGCTAGAACTGCCTCATTTGGACCTCTGTAGCTCAAGTTATGACCATTTTAGTACCGAGAGGTCAGGATGGACAGCTTTCCAAATCATTCCTTTCTTGAATTCTTCCACTTTGTATGCTTTTCTTCCACTTTCTCAATCCATTCTTGCCTTCAAAACCTTGAATCACTCAAACAAACATATCAAGACATCGAATGGGAGAAAAGTGAATTAAAATTGGCAATTTAAGCATGAAAATTAAGTGCAAGAAAAGTTAATGAAATTCACCCAAATAGAGCAAATAAATATCATAAAATGTGGATTTATAAAATCTCCACACTTAAACAATAGCATGTCGTCATGCTATACCAAAGGAAGATGAGAAGGGGAATTAACATTTATTCAAAGCAAGGAAACTACCTATATGCAATCTACCTATATGAATGCAACCACTTAGTCAAAATAAATCAATTTCTAAGAATACATATATACACTCAAACGGCTAAAGCAATTCAAATCCATAGTTGACTTGAGTTATTGGAAAGAGTTAATAATTTGCAGGATAAGCAATAATAGAAGGTGGAAACATAGAATTCGAGCAATCGAACCCCTCACCGGATGTGTTTCACTCTACTCGCTCAAGTGTTTAGGGTTGGTTCACTCAATTCTCTTCTACTCATGCTTTCTAAGATTTGTTCCTCATCTAACAATCAACAATCATTTGATGTACGCATACAAGTATCATGAGGACTTTCCATGGTTGTAATGGGGCTAGGGCAAAGGTGAGGTTATATATGGTCAAGTGAGCTTAATATTTACATCTTTGATTAGCCTAAGCTCTCGCCTAACCTTCATAATAACCTATACAATTTAAAGCAAACCTAGCTACCATTCCTCACTTTTCCACATACTCATGCATCCTTTTCAATTCACATATCATGTGCATTGTTCTTGTTATTCTACTTTGGGGCATTTTGTCCCATTTTTATTACTTTCTTTTACTCTCTCTCTTTTTTAAACTAAAATATATTCAAAAAGTGTCAATGCACATGGTTTAAGCAATTCTTGCATGAGTATGTACCCAATTCCCGATATTTTCCACAACTATAAATATCCACTTTTACCTCAACCAAAGTTTTCAAACTTCCACACACTTAGATGATACACACTCTCACTAGCCTAAGCTAATCAAAGATCCAAATAAAGGACATTTATTATTTTCTGCTTTAAGGCTAATAATGTGATAAAATTAAGAACAAGAGGGGATTAATCATAGGCTCAAAGTTGGTTAACAAGGGAAGATAAAAGGGTAGGCTTTTTGGAAAAGTGAGCTAAATGAAAAGATGGCCTCAATCATGTAAATGCGTATATACATCAAATAATAGACATAAAGAATTAAACAAATCCAAGATTGCAATAATAAAAAGAGAATAACACACAAGAATGAAAAAAGTGGTTATATGATGCAACCACACAATGAGGCTCAAAACTCGCATGCTTATGTGTTCTTAGCTCAAAACCATGTTCCACAATATATAAATCTTGCAAGTTTCAAAAGATTTCAACTCAAATAAATTAGGATATCAATGCCCTATCAAGAATATTTTTCTTGGAAAATTTCATCAAATTAACTAAGCTTATTATATATGTATGCAAGGAAATGCAATAAACTAAGAAAAGATGCAATTAAAGCTCTAAAATATGTACAACTAAGAAAGATAAAAGGTGAAAGTGTTTGGGATTAGAGTATATCACCGAAGATAGTCGAACGATGACGACCTCCCCACACTTAAAGGCTTGCACGGTCCTCCGTGCAGTCAAAGGTGAGCAAGGGGGTATGGTGACTTCGGATTGCCACCTTCAGCGGTGGATCAATCAGTTGTTGCGTGCTCTTCCTCCCGCTTCCCTTGTCACTTATGGTGCATCATCCATGAAAAATAAAAAAATAGGATGATTATACAAGTAAATGCAAAAACAAGGAAGTATAGAGTGTTGGAATGAGGCATTATTCACTAGAAGGAGTGAGTGAATTAGTTTATGACATGTAGGAAATAAGTGTGTATATTCTAAGTTGCGCGGTTTAGAACACACACACACTAGCATGGAAGGCTAGGTCACAATTACAACAAAGAAGCATGCACTTTACTCGTTCTAGTGTGCTTGAGATACTTAAAAGACTTGTAGTTTAAGAAAAACAAACAAGCAATAAAGAAGCATAAACGTATTCAAGTAAGAATCAAGGAATTGTGAATTGTATCATGAAGCAACACCTAATTGACATAAAGTGGAAAGCATGGCAAGCATAGTCCACAAAGCTTAAAAAGCTAAAACAATGTCATTAGGTAAGCTTATGATCCAATTTCACAATTCTTAATGTTAATGCATCAAATAGGTGATATAGATAAAAAAAAGCAATCATAACAAAAATCACCTAACAAAAAATGCATCAACTTCCTACAAATTGCCTAATAGTAGATAATGAAATCAAATCACATGGTGGCCAAAACATGCAATTTAGAAATCCAAAAGCATTTTTGAAGGCATTACATGAGCACTTGGTATGCGCAAAATTCAACATTAATAACTCAATACCAAGCAACAATTTATGACCTCAACAAAGATGTCCAACAATGATAGCAATAACAATATCAATATTCCAGCAGCAAAATCTCAACATAGTCAAACAATCAACTCAATCATCCAACACTTAGCACCAAACAGGAAATTAAACTAATTAACTAAAGAAATAAACAACTAACTAACAAAAAAACAAACTAACTAAAGGTGAGTGTGATGGGTGGTGAATTATAGTGGTGAATGGTGGTTAGAGGAGGGAAAGAAGAGAGGAGAAGAGAAAAGAAGAGAAGAATTAGAGAGAAGAGAAGAAAAGAAGTGTAGAAGTGAGAAAACAGGGGCGTGCGTACGCACAGGTATGTGTGCGTATGCACATTAGGCGGAGCAGGGAAGGTGTGCGCTCGCACAGAGTGTGTGAGCGCTCTGAGCAGAGAGGATCTCAAGAGGTGTGCGTACGCACAAACGTGTGCGCACGCACATAAGACATCTTTTTTTGAAAAAAAAATGAAGTGTCAAAATTGCCAGCTTTTACGCCATCTGTGTGTACGCACACAAGTCCGTGCGCATGCACAAGGCGCAAAAAAGAGAAGGGTACAGATGCACAAGACGTGCGAACGCTCCCACCAGAAGAGGTGCAAGCTGGTGTGCGCGCGCACAGGTGGGTGCGCGCCCACAGAACGCAAAAAATGGGGTTATGTGTGTACGCGCACGCACATGCTTTGTTTTTTCCGAAAATTTTTAGTGCCCTCTAAGGCACTAACCATGACATCCAAAATAGCATTTTCAACCCCAAAACTTATTTTATCCTAAAACTACAAGATCAATTCTACCAAATTAAACTAACTAAAAGAAGCAAAAATTCAATAAGCAAGTGCTAAAGAGAGGGAGAATTAGAGAGATATTACCAAACACTTTTATTTAATGTCTTTAAGTTAGACAATTAGGAGAGCCCTTGCTATGGTGGCTTGTGCTTGACTTCTCCACCAATGCTAGAATGTCCAATGTCCTCCGAGATCCCAATTCTAACCATCAACAAAAACAAAAGACAACCAAAAAGTAAGCTATTTACATATTAACGTATATACAATAGCCAAAAACATGCACCATTCCAACTCCCCGGCAACGGCACCAAATTTCATAAAGAGAATTTATTGTATGGTTTGGAATCGATCAAAACAAGCATCAGTTCGTTAGTAGCATAGTCCAAACCAACAATGAATTCTCTTAATCAAATATTTACAAATTCTAATTAACCGAGAGTATTTAAACCCTGTGTCGTCTTCTCTAGGAGTTGCAATGAAATGTACATTTATTGGCTATGAGAGAGAGCATGGGGAATTGGGAAAGCAAAAAAAGTAAGAAATATAAATAGCAAGGAAGCAAATAAACATGCAAAGAATGTAAATGGCAACTCTTGGCAAGAATTGGGTAATCAAGGATTCCTATCCTAGTTATGGACCACAAACATGGCAATTGTGTGGAATCAATCCAAATTAGTTAATCCTCCTTGAGAATTAGTCAAAAGAGCATAATTGGTCTCAATCCATAAGTCGTAGTCAACTCACTAATTACTTAGTGAAAGACTAGCGTCAATGGAAACCAAACCAATTAACTATTCTCACACAATGTGGAATGGACATCCACAATTCAATTCCACCCAAACACCCAATTTCTCAACCAAGAGTGAGAAAACTTAACATGCAAGAAATTAAAAGTCAAAAGCAATAAAAGTTAGAGCAAGTAAAATTAAAGTGCAAGAAAGTAAGTAAGCATGTAAGGAAATTAAAACTCAAAGCAAGCAATATCAAAAATAGAATTCAAGTGACAAAAAGGACTCTTGGCAAGGATTGGAGAATTGAGGATTCCTATCATAATCATAGACCACAAACATGATAATGCTAAGAATTAATCCCAATTAGTCTATCCTAACATCAAGAATAAGTCAAAAGGGCATAATTGATCTCAATCCTCAAGTCCTATTCAACTCACTAATTAACTTAGTGAAAGACTAGCATTAGTGAAAACCAAACCAACTAACAATCCTAAGCACAATATCGAATAGACATCTATGACTCAAGATCACCTAATTATCCAATTCCAAGCCAAGAGTGTGAAAAACTAGGCAAAAGGTAAAAGAGACATTTTGTCAAACACTTAGCATGCATAAAAGGGGAAAGCATATTAAATTGCAACAATAATAAAATCTATAACTACCAATTGCATGAAAATGAAAATAACAACTCAAATGAACATCAAAATTGCATTAAAGGAAATTAAAAGTGACAACTGTGTTCATACAACTAAAATGAGCATAAAAGAGAAATTAACAAAGGAAACAAAGAGAGTAAAGGCAATAGAACAAGAAAATGTAAATGAAACTACAATTAAACAAGAATCAAAGAGAGAATAAAGATAAAAACCCTGATTCTAGAGAGAAAGGGGAGCTTCTCTCGCTAGAAAACTAAGCTAAGACATGTAAAAACCTAAATCTAAGTGCTACCACCCTTCATTCCTCTTCAATTTGGCTTGAAATAGCTTTAGAAATGAGTTGAATTAGATTTTAGGGGCCCAGAAATCGCCCCCAGTGGTTTCCAATTGATGAGGTCACGTGCAGGGACCTGTGCGGACGCACAGATGTGTGCGTCCGCATACTTGCTGAATCCTGACTTGTGCATACGCACAAGTACCTATGCATACGTACACTTAGACTTATGTCCACTATAGCAAATTGTATATCATTTTGAAGCTCCAGACGTTAGCTTTCCAATGTCGCTGAAATCGCCTCATTTGGATCTCGATAGCTCATGTTATGACCATTTTAGTATCGAGAAGTCAGGATGGATAGCTTTTCAAATCATTCCTTTCTTGAATTTTTCCACTTTGTATGCTTTCCTTCCACTTTCTCAAGCTATTCTTGCCTTCAAAACCTTGAATCACTCAAACAAACATATCAAGGCATCGAATGAGAGAAAAGTGAATTAAAATTGGCAATTTAAGCATGAAAACCATATTTTTCACAATTAAGCACAATTAAGAAAGAATTCACAAAAGTATGCTATTTCAACGGATAAGTGCAAGAAAAGTCAATGAAATCCACCCAAATAGAGCAAATAAATATCATAAAATGTGGATTCATCAGTTGTCTAAAGGAATTTCCCAGATGAAGAAAGGGGAGAAGATGAACTGGTGAAGAACATATTCTTTTTTTCTAGATCTGGATTTTGTTTTCTTAATTATTTAAAATTTGAAAATAAAAGTTAATGTTAATTAGACTTTAATATTTAATAAATTTAAAAATAGTCTTTGTCAAAAATAAAAAGAAGAATGTATAAGTCTTTATATGATTCTCTCATCTAGAGAGTGACTTGCAACACCAGAGAGTACTCCATTAGGGAGATTAATCAGACGATCTATAACCAAAAACCGTATACCAGCCATAGATAACAACCTTAAAGAAATAGCACACACAAAAGCCAAACAAACAATTTGTCTAAAACCAAAAGCTATGCACATCATAAAAGAAAGAATCTATAAGCATGAATTTCACTGGCTGAGAGTCCATAAAAGGAAAAGTCATCACTTTCAAGAATGAGGAGCAATAAGACTACAGGAGAGCTTGCTTAAATGTACTTAGAAGAATCATCACAGAGAAAGAGGTTCCCTTTAAAACTACCAAAAACACACTAATGGGAATATGGAAAAATCCGATAGCAGTGTTGTTCATGCCTTGGGTCGAGCTATACGACCCGGGATGATCAACGACAAATCGACCGACCTGTTCAAGACTAGGATTACCCAACCTCTTTATAAAAGAGGTCGACTAAATTGCTACAGAGGCCCAAGAAGGCCCAAAAAAGAGGAACACGATCCAAATCTAAAGGCAGCCCGAAGCTTAAAAAGATAAAGGCGGTTTCCTTAAAGATAAGATGACTTCACTCAAAGATAAGATAAGATAACTATCTTATCTCCAGAAAGATCATTCCACACTATTATAAATACGCTGGAACACCCAGGTATAACTCATACTCTGATTCTACAAATAACCTGCTTAATACCCTTGCTAACTTAAGTATCGGAGTCCCTTGCAGGTACCACCACCCTCCGGTGACAAAGGATCAGCACCCCTACCAAGTCCAACAAGTCGGACACGGCGGCTCCGGCTACCATCATCAAGTCGGACACAATAGCTCCAACCAGTACAGAAGATCTCGTCCGAAATCGACCTACAGTTTCAGGTAACCCTCGGAACAAGTGTCAATCTTTGAAGTGGGTAGAAACAAAGTACTCATATGTTTCAAAGACACGAGGAAGGGGCTACAGATCTTGAAGAATACACCATGAAGCATTAAAGGTAATTTGATCAATCTGAAAGTGTGGATTTAAAATATAGACATTGAAGAAGTGGATCATACTTTTCTAGAGTTATGGATTCAAATTCACTGAGTACCTCTGGAATCATGAGCAAAGAGATTACTAGAAAGATATGTGAACTGGTGAGAACTATTGAGGAAGTAGAGGATCCAATAAGGGAGAATGTGTTAGCAAGAACGTTTTTTAAGGTTAGAACTTAGAACTACGATTAATGTAAATAGGAACTTAGCAATAGGATTTTGGATGGAGAGGGATAATTTACCACGAACCTAGATTCACTTTAGGTATGAACAGCTTCAAGACTCGTACTGCATGAATTATCGAATCATAGATCATGAAAGGAAAGAGTGTAAAATTCCAACTGTTATGGTAGCTTGGGAACCACACCAACCAAGTTACTTAGAAGGATTGAGCATAACTCAGACTAGAGCACTAAGTCACAAAGTTTTCAAGAATGATAGAGATGAATATCATCATTAATTGGGAGTAGATAAGGAGGCTCATGAGCTATAATGCACGGGGAGAGATGGTAGAATCTGACAAGATTCAGCTGCTAGTGGGGTTGGTATCAATAAGAGAAATGTTCAGTGTAATTCAGGGGAAGCTGATGTTGAAATCTACTTATGATCTGATAATTATATTAAAACTCATATTAAAGATTGAGACGATTTTGTTTGGAGTTGCTATTTTGTGTATAGAGATGCAAGGTTCAACAAAAGATGAGAATAGTAGAGAGAGCTATCAAATTAGATTGTAGATCATGGAAAGACTTTATTATATATAGGTGATTTTAATGGCATAGTTGAATAGGAGGAGAAGCTGGGGATGCACCCAAAACCAAGAGAGTAAATAGAAACTTTTAGGATTTTGTGAACAAGAATAGGTTAATGAACTTAGATCTAAAAGGGGACGCTTCAGATCGTTTAGTAATCCAAGAAACGGGTTTGTAACAAGGGAAAGGATAAATCGAGCACTCACAACTTGGGAGTGGAGGAGTCAGTTTCAGGATGTGGTGCATGAAATTGTGATCATCAATGGCATCATCAACATGGTACGCTCAATTGCAATCTCAACTCTTTATCACAACTTCGCACAACTAACCAGCAAGTGCACTGGGTCGTCCAAGTAATAAACCTTACGCGAGTAAGGGTCGATCCCACGGAGATTGTTGGTATGAAGCAAGCTATGGTCACCGTGTAAATCTTAGTCAGACAGATTCAAATGGTTATGAATGATATATGAATAAAACATAAGATAAAGATAGAGATACTTATGTAATTCATTGGTGAGAATTTCAGATAAGCGTATGGAGATGCTTTGTCCCTTCCGTCTCTCTGCTTTCCTACTGTCTTTATCCAATCCTTCTTACTCCTTTCCATGGCAAGCTGTATGTTGGGCATCACCATTGTCAGTGGCTACAATCCCGTCCTCTCAGTGAAAATGTTCAACGCACCCTGTCACGGCACAGCTAATCATCTGTCGGTTCTCAATAAGGTTGGAATAGAATCCATTGATTCTTTTGCGTCTATCACTAACGCACAGCCTTCAGGAGTTTGAAGCTCGTCATAGTCATTCAATCATTGAATCCTACTCAGAATACCACAGACAAGGTTTAGACCTTCCAGATTCTCTTGAATGCCGCCATCAATTCTAGCTTATACCACGAAGATCCCGATTAAAGAATCCAAGAGATATCCACTCAAGCCTTATTTGCTTGTAAAACAGAGGTGGTTGTCAGGCACTCGTTCATAAGTGAGAATGATTGATGAGCGTCACATAATCATCACATTCATCATGTTCTTGGGTGCAAATGAATATCTTAGAACAAGAATAAGCTGAATTGAATAGAAGAACAATAGTATTGCATTAATACTCGAGGTACAGCAGAGCTCCACACCTTAATCTATGGTGTGTAGAAACTCCACCATTGAAAATACATAAGAACAAAAGTGATCATTGGCTTCGGCCCCAGAGAGGGAACCAGAAAAACCAAGATGAAAATACAATAGTAAAAGGTCCTATTTGTAGAGAACTAGTAGCCTAGGGTTTACAGAAATGAGTAAATGACATAAAAATCCACTTCCGGGCCCACTTGGTGTGTGCTTGGGCTGAGCATTGAAGCTTTCATGTGTAGAGACTTTTCTTGGAGTTAAACGCCAGCTTTTGTGCCAGTTTGGGCGTTTAACTCCCATTCTTGTGCCAGTTCTGGCGTTTAACACCGGGCAGTTTTGAGCTGATTTAGAACGCCGGTTTGGGCCATCAAATCTCAGGAAAAGTATGAACTATTATACATTGCTGGAAAGCCCAGGATGTCTACTTTCCAACGCCGTTGAGAGCGCACCAATTGGGCTTCTGTAGCTCCTGAAAATCCACTTCGAGTGCAGGGAGGTCAGAATCCAACAGCATCTGCAGTCCTTTTCAGCCTCTGAATCAGATTTTTGCTCAGGTCCCTCAATTTCAGCCAGAAAATACCTGAAATCACAGAAAAACACACAAACTCATAGTAAAGTCCAGAAAAGTAAATTTTAACTAAAAACTAATAAAAATATACTAAAAACTAACTAAAACATACTAAAAATATACTAAAAACAATGCCAAAAAGCGTATAAATTATCCGCTCATCACAACACCAAACTTAAATTGTTGCTTGTCCCCAAGCAACTGAAAATCAAATAAGATAAAAAAAAAAGAGAATATGCAATGAATTCCAAAAACATCTATGAAGATCAGTATTAATTAGATGAGCGAGGCTTTTAGCTTTTTGCCTCTGAACAGTTTTGGCATCTCACTCTATCCTTTGAAATTCAGAATGATTGGCTTCTATAGGAACTCAGAATCCAGATAGTATTATTGATTCTCCTAGTTAAGTATGATGATTCTTGAACACAGCTACTTTATGAGTCTTGGCCGTGGCCCAAAGCACTTTGTCTTCCAGTATTACCACCGGATACATACATGCCACAGACACATAATTGGGTGAACCTTTTCAGATTGTGACTCAGCTTTGCTAGAGTCCCCAATTAGAGGTGTCCAGGGTTCTTAAGCACACTCTTTTTGCCTTGGATCACAACTTTATTATTATTTTTTTTCGTTTTTCTCTCTTTTTTATTTTTTTTTGTATTCACTGCTTTTTCTTGCTTCAAGAATCATTTTTATGATTTTTCAGATCCTCAGTAACATGTCTCCTTTTTCATCATTCTTTCAAGAGCCAACATTCATGAACCACAAATTCAAAAGACATATACACTGTTTAAGCATACATTCAGAAAACAAAAGTATTGCCACCACATCAAAATAATTAATCTGTTATAAAATTTAAAATTCATGTAATTCTTCTCTTTTCCAACTAAGAACATTTTTCATTTAAGAAAGGTGATGGATTCATAGGACTTTCATAACTTTAAGGCATAGACACTAAGACACTAATGATCATAAGACACAAACATAGATAAACATAAGCACGAAAATTTGAAAAACAAGAAAATAAAGAACAAGGAAATTAAAGAACGGGTCCACCTTAGTGATGGCGGCTTGTTCTTCCTATTGAAGATCTTATGGAGTGCTTGAGCTCCTCAATGTCTCTTCCTTGTCTTTGTTGCTCCTCTCTCATGATCCTTTGATCTTCTCTAATTTCATGGAGGAGGATGGAATGTTCTTGGTGCTCCACCCTTAGTTGTCCCATGTTAGAACTCAATTCTCCTAGGGAGGTGTTGATTTGCTCCCAATAGTTTTGTGGAGAAAAGTGCATCCCTTGAGGCATCTCAGGGATTTCATGATGAGTGGGATCTCTTGTTTGCTCCATCCTTTTCTTAGTGATGGGCTTGTCCTCATCAATGGGGATGTCTCCCTCTATGTCAATTCCAACTGAAAAACAGAGGTGACAAATGAGATAAGGAAAGGCTAACCTTGCCAAGGTAGAGGACTTGTCCGCCACCTTATAAAATTCTTGGGCTATAACCTCATGAACTTCTACTTCCTCTCCAATTATGATGCTATGAATCATGATGGCCCGGTCTATAGTAACTTCGGACCGGTTGCTAATGGGAATGATTGAGCATTGGATAAACTCCAACCATCCCCTAGCCACAGGCTTGAGGTCATGCCTTCTCAGTTGAACCAGCTTCCCTCTTGAATCTCTCTTCCATTGGGCGTCCTCTTCACAAATGTCTATGAGGACTTGGTCCAACCTTTGATCAAAGTTGACCCTTCTAATGTAAAGGTGTTCATCTCCTTGCATCATGGACAAGTTGAATGCCAACCTTACATTTTCCGGACTAAAATCTAAGCATTTCCCCCGAACCATTGTAAGCTAATTCTTTGGGTTCGGGTTCACACTTTGATCATGGCTTTTGGTGATCCATGCATTGGCATAGAACTCTTGAACCATTAAAATTCTGACTTGTTGAATGGGGTTGGTAAGAACTTCCCAACCTCTTCTTCGAATCTCATGTCAGATCTCTGGATATTCACTCTTTTTGAGTTTGAAAGGGACCTCGGGGATCACCTTCTTCAAGGCCACAACTTCATAGAAGTGGTCTTGATGCACCCTTGAGATGAATCTCTCCATCTCCCATGACTCAGAGGTGGAAGCTTTTGCCTTCCCTTTCCTCTTTCTAGAGGTTTCTCCGGCCTTGGATGGCATAAATGGTTATAGAAAAACAAAAAGCAATGCTTTTTCCACACCAAAATTAAAAGGTTTGCTCGTCCTCGAGCAAAAGAAGAAAGAAGAGAGTAGAAGAAGAAGAAATAGAGGAGATGGAGATGGCTTTGTGGTTCGGCCAAAGGGGGAGAAGTAGTGTTTAGGTTGTGGGAAAATGAAGGGGTGAAGATGGGTTTATATAGGGGTGGAGAGAGGGGTAGGGTTCGGTTATGAATGGGTGGGTTTGGGAGGGAAAATAGTTTGAATTTGAATGGTGAGGTAGGTGGGGTTTTATGAAAGATGGATGTGAGTGGTGAAGAGAAAGATGGGACTTGATAGGTGAGGGGTTTTTGGGGAAGAGTGGTTGAGGTGATTGGTGAATGGGTGAAGAAGAAGAGAGAGGGTGGTGGGGTAGGTGGGGATCCTGTGGGGTCCACAGATCCTGAGGTGTCAAGGAAAAGTCATCCCTGCACCAAGTGGCGAGCAAAAATGCTCTTCATGCCAATTCTGGCGTTAAACGCCGGGCTGGTGCCCATTTCTGGCGTTTAACGCCAACTTCTTGCCCTTTCTTGGCGTTTAACGCCAGTCTGGTGCCCCTTTTTGGTGTTAAACGCCCAGAATGGTGCCAGACTGGGCGTTAAATGCCCATTTGCTACCCTTACTGGCGTTTAAACGCCAGCAAGGTCTTCCTCCAGGGTGTGCTGTTTTTCTTTCTGTTTTTCATTCTGTTTTTGCTTTTTCAATTGATTTTGTGATTTCTCATGATCATCAACCTAAAGAAAACATAAAATAACAAAGGAAAATAGATTAAATATAATGGTGCACGAAATTGCAATCACACTTTGCAATCCTGCACAACTAACCAGCAAGTGCACTGGGTCGTCCAAGTAATACCTTACGTGAGTAAGGGTCGATCCCACGGAGATTGTCGGCTTGAAGCAAGCTATGGTTATCTTGTAACTCTTAGTTAGGATATCAAAAATTATCAGGATTGATTGTGAAAAGCAAAAGAACATGAAATAAGTACTTGATTTGCACTAATAGAGAATAGGTTGAGGTTTTGGAGATGCTCTATCTTCTGAACCTCTGCTTTCCTACTGTCTTCTTTTTCAAACCCGCAAGACTCCTTCCATGGCAAGCTGTATATAGGGTTTCACCGTTGTCAATGGCTACCTCCCATCGTCTCAGTGAAAATGTTCAACGCGCTCTGTCGCAGCACAGCTAATCATCTGTCGGTTCTCAATCAGGTTGGAATAGAATCCAGTGATTCTTTTGCGTCTGCCACTAACGCCCAGCCCTCAGGAGTTTGAAGCTCGTCACAGTCATTCAATCCTTGAATCCTACTCAGAATACCACAGACAAGGTTTAGACCTTCCGGATTCTCTTGAATGCCGCCATCAATTCTAGCTTATACCACGAAGATTCTGATTAAGGAATCCAAGAGATATCTACTCAATCTAAGGTAGAACGGAGGTGGTTGTCAGGCACACGTTCATAGTTGAGAATGATGATGAGTGTCACGGATCATCACATTCATCAGGTTTAGGAACAAGTGATATCTTAGAATGGAAGCAAGCATGATTGAATGAGAAACAGTAGTAATTGCATTAATCCATCAAGACACAGCAGAGCTCCTCACCCCCAACCATGGGGTTTAGAGACTCATGCTGTAGAAGATACAATGAGAAACGTGTAAAGTGTCATCCGGTACAGATACAATGTCAAAAGATCCTATTAATAGTGAACTAGTAACCTAGGGTTTACAGAAATGAGTAAATGACAGAAAAATCTACTTCCGGGCCCACTTGGTGTGTGCTTGGGCTGAGCATTGAAGCATTTTCGTGTAGAGACTCTTTCTGGAGTTAAACGCCAGATTTTATGCCAGTTTGGGCGTTTAATTCCAATTTTTATGCCAGTTCCAGCGTTAAACGCTGGGAATTCTGAAGCTGAATTGCAACGCCGGTTTGGGCCATCAAATCTCGGGCAAAGTATGGACTATTATACATTGCTGGAAAGCCCAGGATGTCTACTTTCTAACGCCGTTCAGAGCACGCCAATTGGGCTTCTGTAGCTCCAGAAAATCCACTTCGAGTGCAGGGGGGTCAGAATCCAACAGCATCTGCAGTCCTTTTCAGCCTCTAAATCAGATTTTTGCTCAGGATCCTCAATTTCAGCCAGAAAATACCTGAAATCACAGAAAAACACACAAACTCATAGTAAAGTCCAGAAAAGTGAATTTTAACTAAAAACTAATAAAAATATAATAAAAACTAACTAAAATGTACTAAAAAGTAAAAACATACTCAAAACAATGCCAAAAAGCGTATAAATTATCCGCTCATCACAACACCAAACTTAAATTGTTGCTTGTCCCCAAGCAACTGAAAATCAAAATAGAATAAAAAGAAGAGAATATACTATAGACTCCAAAATATCAAAGAAACTTAGCTCCAATTAGATGAGCGGGACTAGCAGCTTTTTGCTTCCGAACAGTTTTGGCATCTCGCTTTATCCTTTGAAGTTTAGAATGATTGACATCTATAAGAACTCAGAACTCAGATAGTGTTATTGATTCTCCTAGTTAAGTATGATGATTCTTGAGCATAGCTACTTTATGAGTCTTGGCTGTGGCCCAAAGCACTCTGTCTTCCAGTATTACCACCGGATACATACATGCCACAGACACATAATTGGGTGAATCTTTTCAGATTGTGACTCAGCTTTGCTAGAGTCCCCAATTAGAGGTGCCCAGGGTTCTTAAGCACACTCTTTTTGCCTTGGGTCACAACTTTATTTCTTTCTTTTTCTTTTTCTCTTCTTTTTTTTTTGCTTCAAGAATCAATTTGATGATTTTTCAGATCCTCAATAACAGTTCTCCCTTTCCATCATTCTTTCAAGAGCCAACAATTTTAATATTCTTAAAACAACAAATTCAAAAGACATATGCACTGTTCAAGCATTCATTCAGAAAACAAAAAATATTGTCACCACATCAAACTAATTCAACTAGTTTCAGAGATGAATTCGAAATCCTATGCTTCTTGTTCTTTTGTGATTAAAGCATTTTTCATTTAAGAGAGGTGATGGATTCATAGGACATTTATAGCTTTAAGACATGAACTTTAAATTTTATTAATCATGAACTAAGAACAAGACTCAAAAATAGATATAAGATAAGACTAATAATAATAGAAAACAAAAAATTTAAATAGGCTCCTAATGATAGAGGTTATCACAGAGTTAGGACTCAACAACCTTGATTTTGAGAAGTGGATGCTCCCTCCACTTGAGGGGAGAGCTTTTGGCGTTTCATCTCTTGAAGTTCACGCCCCTGCTTCTCTTGTTCCTTCAGCAATTTGCAGAGCATGCAGTTCTGATTCTGCTGTTCTTCCTTAAGTTGCTCCATAGTTTCTTGCAACTTGGTGATAGATGCTTCTAGGCTGGCCCAGTAGTCAATTTCAGGAAATTCAGGGAGGAACTCCTGCGCCCTCTTTTTGATAGAATTGTCTTGCATTTGTCCTTCCATTGACTTCTTGGTGATTGGATATTCAATGGGTATGAATTCATCTACTCCCATCTTCACCCCAACCTCTTTACAGAGCAAGGAGATCAAGCTTGGGTAAGCCAGTTTGGCTTCAGTGGAATTCTTATTTGCAATTGTGTAGATCTCACAAGTAATCAGATGATGAACCTCCACTTCTTTTCCAAGCATAATGCAATGAATCATCACTGCTCTCTTGATGGTGACCTCAGAACGGTTGCTAGTGGGCAATATGGAACGCCCAATAAAGTCTAGCCAACCTCTTGTAATTGGTTTGAGGTCTCCCCTCTTGAGTTGGTTTGGGACACCTTTTGAATTGGTTATCCATTTAGTTCCAGGGAGGTATATGTCCTCTAGAACTTGATCCAACCCTTTATCTGCTCTCACCATCCTCCTATTAAAGGATTCAGGATCATCTTGCAGTTGAGGCAATTTGAAGACCTCTCTTATTTTGTCCAGATGGAAGTAAATAATTCTCCCTCTGACCATGGTTCTGTAGGTATGAAAAGTAGTTCCAGTCATTCTCTGCTTATCTGTCAGCCACAGATTTGAGTAGAATTCCTGAACCATGTTCCTTCCAACCTTTGTCTCAGGGTTGGTTAGAACTTTCCATCCTCTGTTTCGAATTTGCTCTTGGATCTCTGGATATTCATCTTCTTTCAGATTGAATTTGACTTCCGGGATCACTGACCTCAGACCCATTATTTTGTGGTAATGGTCTGCATGTTCTTTGGTTAAGAACTTCTCTTGACTCCAAACATCCTTTGGATTATTCTCTTTCTTGCCTCTTGAATTGGTTTGTTTTCCTCTAGGAGCCATGATCTTGATAAATCTTGGCCTAGTGATCACGGAAAGCACACCAAACTTAGAGGTTTGCTTGTCCTCAAGCAAAAGAAGGCAAAGAGGGGAGAGAAGAGGAGAGCAAATTCGAATGGTATGGGGAAGGAGGGTGGCCGAACGTGTTTAAATAGGAGAGGAGGAGAGATTTTGGAAAATTTGAAGGAGATTTGAGAAGATATGGAAAAAATTTGAGGAGATAATTGAGTTTTTTGAAAGAGTCTAGGAAAGGATTTGAAATAGATTTGAAGAAGATTCTAATTTTTGAAATTGGAAGGTGAATGATGAAAGTTTGTAATGTGTTTATGTAGATATGGATTAAAACAAGAAAGGTTGAAAAAAATTTGAAGTGGGAACAAAATCTCCTCCCCCTGCCTTTCTGGCGTTAAACGCCCAGAATGGTATCCATTCTGGCGTTTAACGCCCATTTGGTGGCCTATTTGGGCGTTTAACGCCCAGCCAGGTATCCTGGCTGGTGTTAAACGCCAGAAATCCCTTTATCACTGGGCGTTTTGCTAAACGCCCAGGATGCTGCACACCTGGCGTTAAACGCCCAGAATGGTGCCCATTCTGGCGTTTAACGCCCAAAATGGCACAATTACTGGCGTTAAACGCCCAGAATGGTGCCCATTCTGGCGTTTAACGCCCAAAGTACCCCTTACTGGCATTTTTTCGCCAGTAAGCTCTTTTTCTCTGCTTTTCGCACTGAATCCTTCTGTAACTCTGTGAATTCCTTCAAATTTGATAATTGCCCTTTAAGAATATGTATTAAATCTTGATTAGACAGAACAGATACCCTTCTAATCACTGGGTTACCTCCCAGCAAGCGCTTCTTTATTGTCTTTAGCTGGACCTTCACTAGAGATCACTCAAGTCTCAGTTTTGAGCATTCTTGCTCAAAATTGCTTTCAAGATAATGCTTGATCCTCTATCCATTAACAATGAACTTCTTGTCAGAATCAGTATCCTGAAGCTCAACATATCCATATGGTGATACTCCTGTAATCACATACAGACCCCTCCAGCGGGACTTAAGCTTTCCTGGGAATAATCTGAGCCTAGAGTTGAAGAGCAGGACCTTTTGTCCTGGCTCAAAGACTCTGGATGACAATTTCTTGTCATGCCACTTCTTTGCCTTTTCCTTATAAATTTTTGCATTTTCAAAGGCATTGAGTCTGAACTCCTCTAGCTCATTTAGCTGGAGCAATCTTTTTTCACCAGCTAACTTAGCATCCATGTTTAGGAATCTGGTTGCCCAGAAGGCTTTACGTTCCAGTTCCACGGGCAGATGACAGGCCTTCCCATACACCAGTTGGTATGGAGAGGTTCCTATAGGAGTCTTGTATGTTGTTCTGTATGCCCACAGAGCATCATCCAAGCTCTTTGCCCAATCCTTTCTACGGGCAATAACAGTCCGTTCCAGGATTCTTTTGAGCTCTCTGTTAGAGACCTCAGCTTGCCCATTTGTCTGTGGGTGATACGGAGTTGCTACTTTGTGGCTAATTCCATATCTAACCATAGCAGAGTACAGTTATTTATTGCAGAAATGGGTGCCTCCATCACTGATCAGTACTCTGGGAACACCAAACCTGCTGAAGATGTGTTTCTGGAGAAATTTCAGCACGGTCTTGGTATCATTATTGGGTGTGGCAATTGCTTTCACCCATTTAGATACATAGTCTACTGCCACTAGAATATAAGTGTTTGAGTATGATGGTGGAAAGGGACCCATGAAGTCAATTCCCCATACATCAAACAATTCAATCTCTAAGATCCCTTGTTGAGGCATGGCGTAACCATGAGGCAAGTTACCAGCTCTTTGGCAACTGTCACAGTTACGCACAAACTCTCGGGCATCTCTATAGAGAGTAGGCCAGTAGAATCCGCATTGGAGGACCTTGGCTGCTGTTCGCTCACCTCCAAAGTGTCCTCCATATTGTGATCCATGGCAATGCCACAGGATTCTTTGTGCTTCCTCTCTGGGTACACATCTACGGATTATTCCGTCTGCACATCTCTTAAAGAGATATGGTTCATCCCATAGGTAGTACTTGGCATCTGAAATTAATTTCTTTCTTTGCACTCTGCTGTACTCCTGGGTATGAACCTCACAGCTTTATAATTTGCAATATCTGCAAACCATGGAGCTTCCTGAATGGCAAAGAGTTGCTCATCTGGGAAGGTCTCAGAGATCTCAGTAGAAGGGAGGGACGCCCTAGCTACTGGTTCTATTCGGGACAGATGATCAGCTACTTAGTTCTCTGTCCCTTTTCTGTCTCTTATTTCTATATCAAACTCTTGCAGAAGCAACACCTATCTTATGAGCCTGGGTTTTGAATCCTGCTTTGTGAGTAAGTACTTAAGAGCAGCATGGTCAGTGTACACAATCACCTTTGATCCTACCAGATAGGATCTAAACTTGTCAATGGCATAGACCACTGCAAGTAACTCTTTTTCTGTGGTTGTGTAATTCTTCTGTGCATCATTTAGAACACGGCTGGCATAATAAATGACGTGCAGAAGCTTGTTATGCCTCTGTCCCAACACTGCACCAATGGCATGGTCACTGGCATCACACATTAATTCGAATGGTAATGTCCAGTCTGGTGCAGAGATGACTGGTGCTGTGACCAGCTTAGCTTTCAGGGTCTCAAATGCCTGCAAACACTGTGTGTCGAACACAAATGGTGTGTCAGCAGCTAGCAGGTTGCTCAGAGGTTTTGCAATTTTTGAAAAATCCTTTATAAACCTTCTGTAGAATCCTGCATGTCCCAGAAAGCTTCTGATTGCCTTAACATTGGCAGGTGGTGGTAATTTTTCAATTACCTCTACCTTTGCCTTATCCACCTCTATACCCCTGCTTGAAATTTTGTGCCCAAGGACAATTCCTTCAGTCACCATAAAGTGACATTTCTCCCAGTTTAAAACCAGGTTAGTCTTTTGGCACCTTTTCAGGACAAGTGCTAGGTGGTTAAGACAGGAGCTGAATGAGTCTCCATATACTGAGAAGTCATCCATGAAGACTTCCAGGAATTTCTCCACCATATCAGAGAAGATGAATAGCATGCATCTCTGAAAGGTTGCAGGAGCATTACACAGACCAAAAGGCATCCTCCTGTAGGCAAACACGCCAGAAGGGCAAGTGAATGCTGTTTTCTCTTGGTCCTGAGGATCTACTACAATTTGGTTGTAGCCTGAATAGCCGTCCAAAAAGCAGTAATAATCATGACCAGCTAGTCTTTCTAGCATTTGGTCTATGAATGGTAAAGGAAAATGATCCTTTCTGGTGGCTATATTGAGCCTTCTGTAGTCAATACACATACGCCACCCTGTGACTGTTCTTGTAGGAACCAGTTTATTTTTTTCATTATGAACTACTGTCATGCCTCCCTTCTTGGGGACAACTTGGACAGGGCTCACCCAGGGGCTATCAGAAATAGGATAAATAATCCCAGCCTCTAGTAATTTAGTGACCTCTTTCTGCACCACCTGCTTCATGGCTGGATTTAGCCTCCTTTGTGGTTGAACCACTGGTTTGGCATTATCCTCCAATAGGATCTTGTGCATGCATCTTGCTGGACTAATGCCCTTAAGATCACTTATGGACCACCCAAGAGATGTCTTGTGTGTCCTTAGCACTTGAATCAGTGCTTCCTCTTCCTGTAGATTTAAAACAGAGCTTATAATCACTGGAAAAGTGTCACCCTCTCCCAGAAATGCATACTTCAGGGATGGTGGTAGTGGTTTGAGTTCAGGTTTGGGAGGCTTATCCTCCTCTTGAGGAATTTTCAAAAATTCTTTTGTTTCCTCTGGTTCCTCTTGATCAGGCTGAGCATCCTTGAAGATGTCCTCAAGCTCTGATTCTAGACTTTCAGTCATATTGATCTCTTCCACCAAAGAGTCAATAATGTCAGCGCCCATGCAGTCATTTGATGTGTCTGGATGCTGCATAGCTTTTACAGCATTCAATTTGAACTCATCCTCATTGACTCTCAGGGTTACTTCCCCTTTTTGTACATCAATGAGAGTTCGTCCAGTTGCTAGGAAAGGTCTTCCCAGAATGAGAGTTGCACTCTTGTGCTCCTCCATCTCCAGCACTACAAAGTCAGTTGGAAAGGCAAATGGCCCAACCTTGACAATCATGTCCTCAATTATGCCTGATGGATATTTAATGGAGCCATCAGCAAGTTGGAGGCATATCCGGGTTGGTTTGACTTCTTCAGTCAACCCAAGCTTTCTGATAGTGGATGCAGGTATTAGATTGATGCTTGCTCCAAGGTCACACAGGGCTGTCTTGGTGCAAGCACCTTCTAATGTGCATGGTATCATAAAGCTTCCTGGATCTTGAAGCTTTTCTGGTAAGCTTTTCAGAATGACTGCACTGCATTCTTCAGTGAGAAATACTTTTTCAGTTTCTCTCCAATCCTTCTTATGGCTTAAGATTTCCTTCATGAATTTAGCATAAGAAGGTATTTGCTCAAGTGCCTCTGCAAACAGAATCTTTATTTCAAGAGTCCTTAGATAGTCTGCAAAGCGGGCAAATTGCTTATCCTGTTCCGCTTGGCGGAGTTTCTGAGGATAAGGCATCTTAGCTTTATATTCTTCAACCTTGGTTGCTGCAGGTTTATTCCTTACAGAAGTGGTTGGAGAAGCCTTTTTAGAGGGGTTACTATCAGCATTCTCAGGTGTCTGGTTCCCCTCTGGCGTTTGAACGCCAGGTTTGGGTGGAGAATGGGCGTTTAACGCCAACTTTTCCCCCTTTTCTGGCGTTTGAACGCCAGAACTGGGCAGGGAATGGGTGTTTAACGCCAGCTTTCCCTCCTTTTCTGGCGTTTGAACGCCAATAGTATTCCCCTCTGGGCTCTTACTGTCCTCAGAGGGATTTTGGATAGTGGTTTGGCTATCCTCTGTCAATTGTTCCTTTCTTGACTTTTTGCTACTTTGAGCAGTGTTATTCAATGTCTTTCCACTCCTCAGTTGAACTGCTTGGCATTCTTCTGTTATCTGTTTAGATAGCTGCTGTTTTTCCTGATTCAACTGTGATTCCATGTTCTTGTTAGTAATTTTAGTCTCTTGGAGCATCTCTTTAAATTCTGCTAACTGTTTTGTAATCAGGTGTAATTGTTGATTGAGCTCAACCATCTGTTCTTGAGGATTAGGATCAGTGGCTAATGCCATAACTTCTTTTTGTGTAGAGGACTCATTGCTAGAGTACAAATGTTGATTTCTAGCAACAGTATCTATAAGCTCTTGAGCCTCCTCAATCGTCTTCCTCATATGTATAGATCTACCAGCTGAGTAGTCTAGAGACATCTGAGCTTTTTCTATAAGCCCATAGTAGAAGATGTCTAACTGCACCCACTCTGAAAACATTTCAGAGGGGTATTTTCTTAGCATACCTCTATACCTCTCCCAGGCATTATAAAGGGATTCATTATCCTCTTGTTTAAAGCCTTGGATGTCTATCCTTAGCTGTGTCATCCTTTTTGGAGGGTAAAATTGATTCAGGAATTTGTCTGATAACTGTTTCCATGTCTTTATGCTTGCTGTAGGTTGGTTATTTAACCACCTCTTAGCTTGATCTTTTACAGCAAATGGAAACAGTAATAATCTATAGACATCCTGATCCACCTCTTTATCACGTACTGTGTCAGCAAGTTGTAAGAATTATGCCAGAAACTCAGTAGGTTCTTCCTGTGGAAGACCGGAATACTGGCAATTTTGCTGCACCATGATAATGAGTTGAGGGTTTAGCTCAAAGCTGCTTGCTTTGATGGGAGGTATACAGATGCTACTACCATATGCAGCTGTAATGGGGTTAGCATATGACCCCAGAGTCCTTTTGGACTGTTCATTCCCACTTATGTCCATGATGGAGAAAAGGGAATTGATGTGAATAGTAATCAAGATATATATGTATATATATTTTTTTAAAAAGAGGAAAGATAAAAACAACAAAGAGACACCAAACTTAAAATTTTTCAGAAAAGCAAACATGAATTTTCGAAAACCTAAAGAAAAACACAAAGAAGACACCAAACTTAGAATTTTTACAAGATCAAAAAGGGACTAAGGACATGCAAATTCGAAAATTAAAAGAGAAACAAAAGCATGCAATTGACACCAAACTGAAAATATGAAACTACACTCAAATAAAAGACTCTAAACCAACAAAATAAAACAGTCCTAATCTAAGCAACAAAATAAACTGTTAGTTGTCCAAACTCGAACAATCCCCGGCAACGGCGCCAAAAACTTGGTGCACGAAATTGCAATCACACTTTGCAATCCCACACAACTAACCAGCAAGTGCACTGGGTCGTCCAAGTAATACCTTACGTGAGTAAGGGTCGATCCCACGAAGATTGTCGGCTTGAAGCAAGCTATGGTTATCTTGTAACTCTTAGTCAAGATATCAAAAATTATCAGGATTGATTGTGAAAAGCAAAAGAACATGAAATAAGTACTTGATTTGCAATAATGGAGAATAGGTTGAGGTTTTGGAGATGCTCTGTCTTCTGAACCTCTACTTTCCTACTGTCTTCTTCTTCAAACCCGCAAGACTCCTTCCATGGCAAGCTGTATGTAGGGTTTCACCGTTGTCAATGGCTACCTCCCATCCTCTCAGTGAAAATGTTCAATGCGCTCTGTCACAGCACGGCTAATCATCTGTCGGTTCTCAATCAGGTTGGAATAGAATCCAGTGATTCTTTTGCGTCTGTCACTAACGCCCAGCCCTCAGGAGTTTGAAGCTCGTCACAGTCATTCAATCCTTGAATCCTACTCAGAATACCACAGACAAGGTTTAGACCTTCCGGATTCTCTTGAATGCCGCCATCAATTCTAGCTTATACCACGAAGATTTTGATTAAGGAATCCAAGAGATATCTACTCAATCTAAGGTAGAACGGAGGTGGTTGTCAGGCACACGTTCATAGTTGAGAATGATGATGAGTGTCACTGATCATCACATTCATCAGGTTTAGGAACAAGTGATATCTTAGAATGGAAGCAAGCATGATTGAATGAGAAACAGTAGTAATTGCATTAATCCATCAAGACACAGCAGAGCTCCTCACCCCCAACCATGGGGTTTAGAGACTCATGCTGTAGAAGATACAATGAGAAACGTGTAAAGTGTCATCCGGTACAGATACAATGTCAAAAGATCCTATTAATAGTGAACTAGTAACCTAGGGTTTACAGAAATGAGTAAATGACAGAAAAATCCACTTCCGGGCCCACTTGGTGTGTGCTTGGGCTGAGCATTGAAGCATTTTCGTGTAGAGACTCTTTCTGGAGTTAAACGCCAGCTTTTATGCCAGTTTGGGCGTTTAACTCCAATTTTTATGCCAGTTCCAGCGTTAAACGCTGGGAATTCTGAAGCTGAATTGCAACGCCGGTTTGGGCCATCAAATCTCGGGCAAAGTATGAACTATTATATATTGCTGGAAAGCCCAGGATGTCTACTTTCCAACGCCGTTGAGAGCGCGCCAATTGGGCTTCTGTAGCTCCAGAAAATCCACTTCGATTGCAGGGAGGTCAGAATCCAACAGCATCTGAAGTCCTTTTCAGCCTCTAAATCAGATTTTTGCTCAGGATCCTCAATTTCAGCCAGAAAATACCTGAAATCACAGAAAAACACACAAACTCATAGTAAAGTCCAGAAAAGTGAATTTTAACTAAAAACTAATAAAAATATAATAAAAACTAACTAAAATGTACTAAAAACATACTCAAAACAATGCCAAAAAGCGTATAAATTATCCGCTCATCATATAACATTGGGTTGCCTCCCAACAAGCGCTTCTTTAATTTCATTAGCTTGACAGAGGGCTCTCATGGAGCCTCACAGATACTCAGAGCATTGTTGGAACCTCCCAACACCAAACTTAGAGTTTGAATGTGGGGGTTCAACACCAAACTTAGAATTTGGTTGTGGCCTCCCAACACCAAACTTAGAGTTTGACTGTGGAGGCTCTGTTTGGCTCTGTTTTGAGAGAAGCTCTTCATGCTTCCTCTCCATGGTGACAGAGGGATATCCTTGAGCCTTAAACACAAAGGATTCTTCATTCACTTGAATGATCAATTCTCCTCTGTCCACATCAATCACAGTCTTTGCTGTGGCTAGAAAGGGTCTGCCAAGGATGATGGATTCATCCATGCACGTCCCAATCTCTAGGACTATGAAATCAGAGGGATGTAATGGTCTTCAATCTTTACCAAAACATCCTCTACAAGTCCATAAGCTTGTTTTCTTGAATTGTCTGCCATCTCTAGTGAGATTCTTGCAGCTTGTACCTCAAAGATCCCTAGCTTCTCCATTACAGAGAGAGGCATGAGGTTTATGCTTGGCCCTAGGTCACACAGAGCCTTCTTAAAGGTCATGGTGCCTATGGTACAAGGTTTTGAAAACTTCCCAGGATCCTGTCTCTTTTGAGGTAATCTCTGCCTAGACAAGTCATCCAGTTCTTTGGTGAGCAAAGGGGGTTCATCCTCCCAAGTCTCATTACCAAATAACTTGTCATTTAGCTTCATGATTGCTCTAAGGTATTTAGCAACTTGCTCTTCAGTGACATACTCATCCTCTTCAGAGGAAGAATACTCATCAGAGCTCATAAATGGCAGAAGTAAATCCAATGGAATCTCTATGGTCTCAGTGTGAGCCTCAGATTCCCATGGTTCCTCATTAGGGAACTCATTGGAGGCCAGTGGACGTCCATTGAGGTCTTCCTCAGTGGCGTTCACTGCCTCTCTCTCCTCTCCTAGTTCGGCCATGTGGGTCATGTTAATGGCCTTGCATTCTCCTTTAGGATTCTCTTCTGTATTGCTTGGAAGAGTACTAGGAGGGAGTTCAGTAATTTTCTTGCTCAGCTGTCCCACTTGTGCCTCCAAGTTTCTGATGGAGGACCTTGTTTCAGTCATAAAACTTTGAGTGGTTTTGATTAGATCAGAGACCATGGTTGCTAAGTCAGAGTGACTCTGCTTAGAATTCTCTGTCTGTTGCTGAGAAGATGATGGAAAAGGCTTGCCATTGCTAAACCTGTTTCTTCCACCATTATTGTTGTTGAAACCTTGTTGGGGTCTCTGTTGATCCTTCCATGAGAGATTTGGATGATTTCTCCATAAAGAATTATAGGTGTTTCCATAGGGTTCTCCCATGTAATTCACCTCTTCCATTGAAGGGTTCTCAGGATCATAAGCTTCTTCTTCAGATGAAGCGTCCTTAGTACTGCCTGGCGCAGCTTGCATTCCAGACAGACTTTAAGAAATCAAATTGACTTGTTGAGTCAATATTTTATTCTGAGCCAGTATGGCATTCAGAGTGTCAATCTCAAGAACTCGTTTCTTCTTATTCGTCCCATTGTTCACAGGATTTCTTTCAGAAGTGTACATGAATTGGTTATTTGCAACCATTTCAATGAGCTCTTGAGCTTCTGCAAGCATCTTCTTCAAATGAAGAGATCCTCCAGCAGAGCTATCCAATGACATCTTGGACAGTTCAGACAGACCATCATAGAAAATACCTATGATGCTCCATTCAGAAAGCATGTCAGAGGGACACTTTCTGATCAATTGTTTGTATCTTTCCCAAGCTTCATAGAGGGATTCTCCTTCCTTCTATCTGAAGGTTTGGACTTCCACTCTAAGCTTACTCAATTTTTGAGATGGAAAGAACTTTGCCAAGAAGGCATTGACTAGCTTTTCCCAAGAGTTCAGGCTTTCTTTAGGTTGTGAGTCCAACCATATCCTAGCTCTGTCTCTTATAGCAAAAAGGAATAGCATAAGTCTGTAGACCTCAGGGTCAACCCCATTAGTCTTGACAGTGTCACAGATTTGCAAGAATTCAGCTAAAAACTGATGAAGATCTTCCAATGGAAGTCCATGGAACTTGCAATTCTGTTGCATTAGAGAAACTAATTGAGGCTTAAGCTCAAAGTTGTTTGCTCCAATGGCAGGGATAGAGATGCTTCTCCCATAAAAGTCGGGAGTAGGTGCAGTAAAGTCACCCAGCACCTTCCTTGCATTGTTGGCATTGTTGTTGTTTTCAGCTGCCATGGGTTCTTCTTCTTTGAAGATTTCTGTTAGATCCTCTACAGAGAGTTGTGCCTTAGCTTCTCTTAGCTTTCACTTCAAGGTCCTTTCAGGTTCAGGGTCAGCCTCAACAAGAATGCTTTTGTCTTTGCTCCTGCTCATATGAAAGAGAAGAGAACAAGAAAATATGGAATCCTCTATGTCACAGTATAGAGATTCCTTGAGGTGTCAGAGGAAAAGAAAAATAGAAGGAAGAAGTAGAAGAATTCGAACTTATCAAGAGAGATGGAGTTCGAATTGTTCATTGAGGAATAGTGTTAGTCCATAAATAGAAGGATGTGAGAAGAGGGGAAGAAATTTTCGAAAATTAAGTAAAAGATTTTAAAAAAATTTTGAAAAATACTAATTGATTTTCGAAAACTAAGAGTGGAAAAGAAATCAAGTGATTTTTGAAAAAGATTTTGAAATTAGAAATCAAAAAGATATGATTGAAAACTATTTTGAAAAAGATATGATTAAGAAGATATGATTGAAAAGTTATGATTTTAAAAAGATGTGATTGAGAAGATATGATTTGAAAAAGATTTGATTTTCAAAAATTTTGAAAACTTGAAAAAAAAATTTGAATTAAAAACAGAATCTTCCCTCTTGTGCCATCCTGGCGTTAAACGCCCAGAATGGTATCCATTCTGGCGTTTAACGCCCAAAGCACTACCCTTTTGGGCGTTAAACGCCCAACCAGGCACCCTGGCTGGCGTTTAAACGCCAGTTTGCCTTCTTCACTGGGCGTTTTGAATGCCCAGCTTTTTCTGTGTAATTCCTCTGCTGTATGTTCTGAATCTTCAATTCTCTGTATTATTGACTTGAAAAGACACAAATAAAAAAAAATTTTGGATTTTTAATAATCAAAATGTAACTAAAATCAAATAATGCATGCACGACACCAAACTTAGAAGTTTGTATACTATTGACACTAACAAATGAGAATGCATATGAGAAACAACAAAACACTCAAGTCAAGAGAATTCAAAGATCAGAGCAAGGAAATCACCAAGAACATCTTGAAGATCACTTAAGACACATGAATGAATGCAAGAAGAACAGAAACATGCAATTGACACCAAACTTAAAATGAGACACTAGACTCAACAAGAAACATGAAATGTTTTTGGTTTTTATGATTTTGTAATTTTTTTTGGATTTTTTTTTTGAAAATTAAGTGGAAAAGAAAATAAAGGTATCAAAATTCTTAATGAGAATTCCAGGAATCATGCAATGTTAGTCTAAAGCTTTAGTCTAAAGAAATTAGACATGGCTAGCCAAGCTTCAGCAGGACATTACATTCAAGAGCTAAATTGATGAGAATCAATCAGCTTTGGTGATGATAAGAACATCACCTTGAAACACTAGAATTCATTCTTAAGAACTCTGAAAAAAAATACCTAATCTAAGCAACAAGATGAACTGTCAGTTGTCCATACTCGAAATAATCCCCGGCAACAGCGCCAAAAACTTGGTGAACGAAATTGTGATCATCAATGGCGCCATCAACATGGTACGCTCAATTGCAATCTCAACTCTTTATCACAACTTCGCACAACTAACCAACAAGTGCACTGGGTCGTCCAAGTAATAAACCTTACGCGAGTAAGGGTCGATCCCACGGAGATTGTTGGTATGAAGCAAGCTATGGTCACCTTGTAAATCTTAGTCAGGCAGATTCAAATGGTTATGAATGATATATGAATAAAACATAAGATAAAGATAGAGATACTTATGTAATTCATTGGTGAGAATTTCAGATAAGCGTATGGAGATGCTTTGTCCCTTCCGTCTCTCTGCTTTCCTAGTGTCTTTATCCAATCCTTCTTACTCCTTTCCATGGTAAGTTGTATGTTGGGCATCACCATTGTCAGTGGCTACAATCCCGTCCTCTCAGTGAAAATGCTCAACGCACCCTATCACGGCACGGCTAATCATCTGTCGGTTCTCAATCAGGTTGGAATAGAATCCATTGATTCTTTTGCGTCTGTCACTAATGCCCAGCCTTCAGGAGTTTGAAGCTCGTCACAGTCATTCAATCATTGAATCCTACTCAGAATACCACAGACAAGGTTTAGACCTTCCGGATTCTCTTGAATGCCGCCATCAATTCTAGCTTATACCATGAAGATCCCGATTAAAGAATCCAAGAGATATCCACTCAAGCCTTGTTTGCTTGTAGAACGGAGGTGGTTGTCAGGCACTCGTTCATAAGTGAGAATGATGATGAGTGTCACATAATCATCACATTCATCATGTTCTTGGGTGCAAATGAATATCTTAGAACAAGAATAAGCTGAATTGAATAGAAGAACAATAGTATTGCATTAATACTCGAGGTACAGCAGAGCTCCACACCTTAATCTATGGTGTGTAGAAACTCCACCATTGAAAATACATAAGAACAAAAGTGATCATTGGCTTCGGCCCCAGAGAGGGAACCAGAAAAACCAAGATGAAAATACAATAGTAAAAGGTCCTATTTGTAGAGAACTAGTAGCCTAGGGTTTACAGAAATGAGTAAATGATATAAAAATCCACTTCCGGGCCCACTTGGTGTGTGCTTGGGCTGAGCATTGAAGCTTTCATGTGTAGAGACTTTTCTTGGAGTTAAACGCCAGCTTTTGTGCCAGTTTGGGCGTTTAACTCCCATTCTTGTGCCAGTTCCGGCGTTTAACGCCGGACAGTTTTGAGCTGATTTGGAACGCCGATTTGGGCCATCAAATCTCGGGAAAAGTATGGACTATTATACATTGCTGGAAAGCTCAGAATGTCTAGTTTCCAACGCCATTAAGAGCGCGCCAATTGGGCTTCTGTAGCTCCAGAAAATCCACTTCGAGTGCAGGGAGGTCAGAATCCAACAGCATCTGCAGTCCTTTTCAGCCTCTGAATCAGATTTTTGCTCAGGTCCCTCAATTTCAGCCAGAAAATATCTGAAATCATAGAATAACACACAAACTCATAGTAAAGTCCAGAAAAGTGAATTTTAACTAAAAACTAATAAAAATAGAATAAAAACTAACTAAAACATACTAAAAATATACTAAAAATAATGCCAAAAAGCGTATAAATTATCCGCTCATCAGGATGCTACTCTAAAAGCTTTACTTGTTGTCAGTTCAGACCATTGCCCAATCCACCTTATGCTTAAGCCAAAATGAAATATACAAAACCATTTAAACACGAAGCCTTTTGGAAAGACCATGATGAATGCAAGGATGTTATTCAGAGATGATGGAATATCCAAATAATTAACGCAGCGATTCGGGGAGGTTATTGCACAAGATGCAAAATTGCAAAAGGGAGCTTAATCGATGAAGCAAGAACATTTTCACCAGACCTGACAGGGAGATTAGTAAACTAAAGGAAGAGCTGAAAAGACTTTGAAACTTGGATTTCTTAGAAGACCAACAAAGGCAAATGCACAACTTAAAGGAAGAAATTGGAAAGCTATGGAGAAGAGAGGAAAAGTATTAGGGTTAGAAGTCAAGGATGAAATAGCTTAAGTGGAGGGGGGACAGGAATACATCTTATAGGGAATCACCTTTTTAACTTATTTTCAACTAATATTGAAAGGAATAGAGAGGAGTGCACAACAAAAATCCCAGAGAGGGTTAATCAGTAGATGAATAAGGAGCTTTTGAGAGAGGTTACTATTGAGGAAGTTAAGCAAGCAGCTTTCAACATGGGGAGTCTAAAGACATTAGGTCTGGATGGATTGAATGGACTATTTTTTAGAGACACTAGGATGTTATTAAAAGGGAGGTATGTGATATGGTAAGGGATTTCTTTACAACAGGCATAATACTAGAGGAAATTGGAGAGTCTATTATAGTTTTGACCTCGAGAGTTAGACAACCAGAAAGTTTGAGTCACCTAAGACCGACTAGCTGTTATAATTATATATACAATATCATAACCAAGATAATTGTACAAAGGTTGAAGAGGCTTTTGAACAAAATAATATCTCCGATTCAGAGTGTATTTGTAGGCGGAAGATATATATAAGATAATATCATCATAATTCAGGAGACTTTTCACAAAGTAGGCAAGAAGGGAAAAGGTGACTCTCAAAACCTGGAAATCAAATTGGATATGAATAAGGCGTACGACCGAATGAAGTGGGATTTTTTGGAAAGAGTATGATATCTAGGCATCTTTAGTCATTTTTAGATTTTGTTTAATTAGTTTTTTTAGATTGAAACCGAAGTTCTTATGCTTTTAGCGAAGATTTGAAGACTAATTAAATGTTTGGAGTTGTTTTAGAATGATTGTATTTTCAGGAAGTGTTTAAGCAAATTAGGATGAAATCTATAAAAATATACAAGTGTATTTCAAGGGAAGATGGCACCAGGCCTCAAGAGTCCAAGCTGGGCGCCCAAATTCTCAAGCCCCGTGCCTAGCACTGGCCCCTAGCGCCCTTGCTCTAAGCTGGGTGTCCAACCTCCAAGCCGGGCATCCAACCTCCAAGAAACTAGCGCCTAGTGCCCTTGCTACAAGCCCAGCACCCAAATTTGGCGCCCAACTCCACCATCACCAAGCCTGGCACATTCGTGCTTAGGAAGAGCAAAAGTGGGCTGGCACACAACTCAAAGGAGTGGCACCCAGCGCCTCCTAGTATTCAAGGTACTGAGCGCCTGGCACCCAAATCCAGAGCCCGACTCCAGGTGCAATTTCAACTCCCAGTGGCCCAGAATTCTTCAAAGCCCAGCGCCAAGTCCAAATTCAACTCCCAAGAAGCTCTAAAGTTAACTCAAGATTCAAAATTTAAAAGGTTATTAGCAACAACTTCTTCTAGATAGATATAATTTGGTTGTTAGGATTTAGATTAGATTAGATTAGCATTTGAATAAGTTGTTATCTTACTCTTTGGAAGATAAGATTAGTTTTTGAATTTCAAATAGGTAGAAAGCTAGAATACAAATAAGTGAACAAGATTCATAGAGAGATATCTTTGGATCTAAGAATTTACGAATCAAGGAACTCTTTAGTTTTAGGTTATTTTCTTTTCTACTATGAGTAACTAAACCTCCTCTTGTTAAAGGTTAACAGCTTTGTTTAATTTTATGGATTAGTAATGCAAGTATTTTTTTTATTTTGATTCATGATTTTATACTTTTTCAATATTGAATCTCGTTCTTCATCTTTAATGGTTAGAAATATTGGAAAATATTCTAATTTTATCTTGGATTTTATTATTATTTTGGAAAATTTAATATCGGAATCAGCTTGAAACTCTTTCTCATGATTTTTAGCAGCTTGAAACTTGTGTGGCTTTAAATCAATCGTGCTTAACCTCTTCTATTAATTAGTTGACCAAGGAATTGGTGATTAATTAAGTTATGAGAAATTGGATTGCCAAGGAATTGATATTTAATTATAAATAATTTGCTGGGAAAATTTTTTTGCATGAGTCAAAGTAGAAAAATAAAAGTATTACTTCTTCTAAGAATTAAACACCTCCGAGGTCTTTGACATCCAATTCCTTGATTACTTCTCCAAAGTTTCTAAGCGTTCTCTCATTCATAATCAATGCTTTCTTCACTGTTCTTTGCTTTTGCTTCAAGATTCACAATCCTCTTGCCAAGGTTTGATCAATCTAATTAGAGATTCAATTAGACGTTGCTTCATTCAATCCGTTAATCCTTGTTGGAATGATATCCACTTACTATGGTATTACTTGGAGCGATTTGGTGTACTTGCTAATATATGAGCATATCAGTTTTGCCTCATCATATTTTTTGCGTCGTTGTCGGGGATTAACTAAGATTGACAACATACATCCAGTTAAATCACTAAATTAGATCTTGTTTTATTTTTTTATTTTCTTTTCATTATTCTATTTCATTCTTTTTTTATTCTTTATTCTTCTTCCTTATTCCACACAGTACATTTTATTTTTTTATTTTTGTGTATGCAAAGGAGTGATGGAGTTGGACACCATGGATACAATTCTAGCACTCACTAGTCACATGTTTCAACAAATCCCCTTACTCATAAAATAAGTGGAACAAATGTACATTATTACATGTGACATGTGTGGAGGAACACACATAAATGAAGGGTGTAAGCTATTCTTCCAGTCGTCCACCATGAAATTAAATTACATGGGATATTTCTCAAGGCCAAAGAATGACCCATACTTCTCTTGATGGAGGAATCACTCTAATTTTAGTTGGAAAAATCAAAGACAAAGGAACTTCAATGTTCTAAAGCCAATCATAAAAAACCATCATCTCTTGAGCTTACTGTTGAGAAGCTTTCCCAATCCACTTCCTCTTTCATGCAATAAACACAATGCTTCATGCAAGAAACAAGATCAAATTTCAAAAATCAAGAAACTTCCAAGAAAAACTTTGAAGTGCAAGTGAGGAAAATTGCCATGCAATTGGCAAAGAAGTATCCAAATTTCTTTTCTAGTGGCACAATTCCAAACCCTAGGGAGGAATGCAAGACTATCTCTCTAAGGAGTGAAAGAGTGATCAACAAGGAGCTTCCCAAGGAGGATGAGCAAAAAACTAAATATCCTCTAAAAGAGATAAAGGAGAAGGTCTTAGATGAAGAAAAAGCTTCTACACCAACAGAAACCAAGAAGGAAGAGGTGAAGGCCTATGAACCAAGGACCCTATATCCTCAAAGGCTATAGAAGCAAAATCAAGAGAAGAACTTTTTAAAGTTCTTAGATGTGTTCAAAAGGCTACAAATCAACACCCCTTTTCCTGAAGCCCTAGAACAAATACTACTCTATGCTAAATTCATGAAAGAGATGCTAACTAAGAAAAGAACCCTCATGAAGGATGAGACGGTAATCCTCACTAAAGAGTGTAGTGCCATTATTCAAAAGAAACTACTACAGAAGTTAAAAACTCCTAGTAGTTTTCAAATCCTTTGCATCATTGGGGATGTCACTATTAGCAAGGTTCTTTGTGATTTAGTGATTAGAATTAATTTGGTTCCTCTATCCATGATGAGAAGGCTACAAATTAAGGAAGTGAAGCCAACAAGCATTTCATTGCAACTAGCTGACCGATCAATGAAGTTTTACATGGGATATTCGAGAACGCATTGGTCAAAGTCAGAAAATTCATTTTTTCGACTGACTTTGTGATCCTCGACATATAAGATGAGGATACCTCCATCATCTTAGGAAGACCATTTTTAGCCACCGGATGAGCACTTATAGATGTCCAAAATGGTGAGCTAACACTAAGGGTGCATGATGAGAAAATGATCTTTAATATTTTTAAAGACATGTAACACCCTAGTGAATTAGAGAGCTGTATGAGGATTGACATAATTAACTCCCTAGTCCAAGAGATTTTGGATAAGGGAGACTTTGAAGATCCTCTACAAAACATGGACTTTGAAACAGACAAGGAAAGAGAGTTGAATAATGCACACTTAATGGAGTGCTGTGAAATAATTTGACTCCCAACCTAGCAGAATCATATGTCAAGCTAGTAATGTTAAAAGAGCACTTGTTGGAGGGCAACCTATAACAACCTAGTTTTCGGAGTTTTCGGATACACGGGGCTTTTTTGAGGAAACAGAGTCTTTTGGAGGATCAGAGAAAAAAATACCTTTGTTGTATCATCAAGTATCTCAATTTATATCATCATTATGTCATTATTAAGCAAATACCTCTTCTGAGTTAAGCTTGATGACACAATCATGAAGAACCTGGTTTTTGAGCTGCTTCGGTTAGGAGTTTTACATTCTAATTTTCGTAGTTAGTCTCAGTTTGATGAGAAAGACATGATACGTGAGAGAAGAAAAATAATAATATAACAATATTACTATATTAATATTAGAGCTGCTTGAATAATATTATAATATTATTTGATATGTTTTTGTTAAAAATAGGATATCGGTTTAATGGGGTTCACAATCTATTGGTGCAGGTTAACACCAGCACTCTCTGATGACTTTTGCAATGCTAATGCCTCATTATATACCTTATATTCTCATGTTACTAGTGTCATCTATGCTAATAACTCAGATATTAATCTCTAGATGTGTTATTAAGAGTATGTTCTAATATATCAGGTTTTAGTAATTATACACTTGAGATATTTTATAATATTTTAAACCACCTCCAAGCCAACCAATCACAACACTCCCCTCAGCACCAAGACCTCCAAGGCTAGTTCATTTCCTCTTTGTGGTCGAAATTAGCTAGAGAGAAAAGGAGAGAAAAGTTCTTAGTTCCTAATCTTCAAAGCTTGATTTCTTCTTAAATAAAATTCAAATCAAAATTCCAAACCGATTAAAGTGATCCTATCTTCTTTATCTTCAAAACCATGTGACTTATCAAGGCTGGAAATAAGGTGAGATGGCTGCTCTCCCTTTCTCTTTGCTTCGATTTCAAGAGAATATGCATAAACATGTGTTTTCTTGATATGCTTGACTTGAGGGACAAGGAACTTTAATTTTCAGCAAGATTAAGGTGATAAATCTCATCCTAATATGTGATTGAAGGTTCGGTTAGTTAGAATTTCATGGATTTAAAGTTGTTCTTGATGTGATTTATGAGGAAAAAGTGCTCTAGGAATACTTTGCAAGATAGCCAAATTAGGACCTGCAAATCAAGGTAGAGTTTGGTAAAATTAATCTTGATTAATTGTGATTGAGTTTTGTATTTTTATATGCTTTGATTATGCTTAAAATTCATTGCTTATATGAGTTATTCTTGGTCAAAGTTTGATTATGCTTGATGATATTCAAGCTATGAAACATGTTCTTGAGTGCATCTAGAAAAATGAACTCTAGGCATTAAATTGGAGATAAATTAGTGTTGAAATCAAGTGGAAATTATAGGGTTTTAGTGGCTGCTAATTTAATTTGAATTACGGTAAAAATAGGTTACCAAAAAGATTGAAAAACGGGTTAGAATTAAAGAAAGAATTTGAAGAATTTACGAAGAATATGAAGAAGACTTTAAGTTTTATCAAGAATACTCAAGAACAACCCTTTGATCCATTTGGAGCCGAAGTGTAAATATTATTATGTTTTGGGAGAGGAAAGTTTAAATACTAAAAGTTTAGGGAGTTAAAGTATAAATATAAAAATTAAGGGGGTCAAAATATAATTTAATAAAAATTTGGGTTAAAAATCATTTAATAATAAAATATTAAATATTATTATTTTATTAATAATATAATTTTATTAAAAATAATAAAATAATAGAAAAAAGGCAATTCTTACTAAAAGCCTTAGGAAGACAACTTTAAGCTCAAAATCTCATAACTACCTTCATAAAACACCTAGGGAGTGGTAAGAACATGTTAGTGAGGAGAAGATTTCATAAAACACCTAGGGAGTGGTAAGAACATGTTAGTGAGGAGAAGATAAAAGAAATATAAAATGTTGAAGAAAAATAAAAACCGAAGAAAAAGTCAGTAAAGCTTTAACGACAAATATTCATACCAAAATTAACATAAGCTATAAACGCAAATGTTAAGAAGAGAAACAAGAGCATAACATAGACGCAAAAGACAAAGAGAATAAAGAGTAAATCAACTATTATATGTTCATCTATTGTATGTTCATCTGCTGCATTGAGGCAGTCAAATAGATAGTGGTACTACCACAGAACTCTTTCCTACGATACTGATCCATAATATATTCCTGTAACACAAATGGGCTATTTCTCGCTTACAGATGTATCGTAACCACCTGTTCCATTCTTGTAAGGCAGAGAGGCGATTTCCTGCGTATAGAGGGTGTGTTGACAAACACAGGCTAAATGCCACCCTGCAGGGCAGATGGGCAATTTTCTGCATGCAGTGAGTGTTGCCAACAGAAAAGCCATACCTATTTCAGCTGCTTCAGGTTACGTCGGGAGTAGGTAGAAACCGACAGATAAGCTCATTACCTATACAAGGACTAGACATGCGTCATACTTGTGTGCGCATCATTCTCTATTGCATATTCTCTATGTTGTGCTTTATTTGTATTTCTCTGCTCGTACACTGCTTTTTATTTTCTCTGCTTTTATATTTATCTGCTTTCTTTGCTTTCCTCTATCTACTGTGAATTGTATTACTGTCTGACAAACACAACAGAGCTGATTAACATGACTAATTAGCCCAACTCTACTAAGAACTTCCTAATTCTTACCCCTTCTGTCTCCCTTCCCCTTTTAGATGAAAACGGACATCATATTCTATGAAGTCGAGGAGTCTTACATCTACAAGGATCCAATGTATTACAGTTACTATGTTTTGGGAGCAGATGCTTTTGTCAGACATTATGCGTTAAGAGATCGTTCATTTCAGCATCCTCTGAATAGCCCTCTTTTCGACCCTGATGCTCCTTACGAGTTTTATCTGTCCTTGCTTCACCTAGACGCTCCTGGTTACCTCTTTCCTGATGATCATGCACACTTTATCCCAGCTCAACCTCTGAATCAGGTGGCACCTGAGCCTATTGTTCCCAAGGAGCTTGAGTTGGTTGGTGATTATGTTTCTGTGATTCCACCAGAGTGGGATTTTTCTCCTGAGTCTATTACTGACTTTTCGTCAGACAGTGAACCGGCACTACCGGATGATGGAGTTGTCCCTATCCATGTGAATGGACCTATGATCACAAACAAATTTGTACATAGTGATAGTAGTATTTCTAGTGGTTCTAGGGGTATTTTTGTAGTTGCTGATGATGAGAATGAAGAGTATCCAGAAAAGGAGATAAAACAGGATGAAGAAATGGGTGAGCACCATGGTGATCTACTTAACGGCCACATCTGATGATAGTCAGATAGCAGTAAGAGCATTTTTTTATGACACTCCAGTCTAACATTGACTTACGATTAGTCTGTCACTTGTGTTAGTACATTCGATAGTTAGGAGCTATAGAGTTATTAGTCTAGCCTAGGCGTCAGCTTAGCGGCTTTTTATATAGGCCAGGCTCGGGCTGTCATGTATATATCAGCTATGTAGAGTTAACGAGGATGTATACTGACATGATCTGTTTATAGTGTAAATGATGTATATTATTAGTTATGTTGTATATTTTCTTCATATTTCTTTACGTTTCTGCTTGTGTATGTTTATTTATATTTAATCTTTTATTTTGCTTCAACGTTTTAAAAATAAAAATTCACTCATAAAATTGACAACACTCTAACAAGGTACATGCTCATATATTAAATATTAGTTAAATATTAAGAAAACAAGTTAGTGACACTTAACTTTTTGTATGACCATGGCATACTGGGAGTTGGGTCATTATACAACCCAACCCTCGATTAGTGTCTTTTCTTTTCTTTTTCAATTAAGTATTTCACAGTTGCATTTATCTTCTTCTTTTTTTTCATTTTTCTTTCCTTTTTTCTTGTTTACGGAGTTCTTCTATTTTCCTGAAAAAAGAAAAGGTTAGTGTGAAGCACAGCGCCTAAAGAGGGAGTCGGGCTCCTTTGATGGTGCATTGAAGGCGGCACCCAGTGCCATACATGGGAGCCTAGTCCCCAAGCAAAAGGAGGTTCCCAGGGGGCAATTCCATGGGTGGCACCCAACGCCCACTTCCCAAGCCTGACACTGGGTACTCAAGCCTAGTGCTTGGGACACAAGTCCAGCGCCTTCATTGCTCTTTGAAGGGTAATCCCAACTCCATAACTTAGCACCTAGCGCCAAGTACTCCTTGGGTCATGCATCCTCTTCAAAAAGATTTTAATCTTTATTTCTTTAATTCTTGTCTTCTGATCTTTTAACTTAGTCAAAAGTTTTTCAAAACAATTGCATGCATAGTACTAGTTGCTTTTAACTTCTTCACTGCCACCATGAATTATTTTCCAAAAGTTTATTATTATGCATGCACGGCATATCACTTCAATCATATACCTAGCATGCATAACACTCTTCCTAGGCTAGCTCTATTCATATCATCATTCACATGCATGAAAGCTTGCATTAGCACGTTACCTTTGCCCATCCTATTTTTCAACTTTCAATGTTTTAAATATGGCATTTAGTTTTTGTTTTACACTTATTCCTTCTATACACATGCACACCACATATATCATCTTGCATAAATTCACATGCATTCTTCATTCATACCACAACATATACACACACAAACATCCTCTTCTTTCTTCATTCTATTCTTTTCATACGCCAAACTCTCAATTTGGTATTGTGGTTGTGCTTTATACCACTGTAAGTGTTAAAAACTCAAAATGCATTTGTTCAAAAAGAGAAAGTGGAAAGAACCAGCTACTCCATATTTTGACATATCCCGGTTCCGATCATAACTTCATAAGGACCAATATAGAACATGGATATAAAGGGAAGGCAATAATTTCTGATGTGAGGTTCAACTTGAAATCGAACGAATATCTGGTCATTCAAGCCGAAATCTCCCTACAGTAGTGGAGTGTCTTGGCAAATCCATCAAGGAATATGGGCCTTACCTTGGTCCACGTTCTATGCTAATGCTTGGCTAAGCCATGAACAGGAGGCTGAAGAACCCGAGGAACTAACTTTCTTGAGCTATGTCTGAGGCCAGCCCATTGACTATAGGCCTCAAAATATCTGAAGGATTCTTTGCCTTTCTCCTTCACCTCGTTCTTCCGACCCAAACTACTATGAGTATGCCATGAGGGTGATGAACAATATAAGAGAGATAGAGATGCTCCATGACATTTATGCTGGGACACAATGAAAGCTTGATGTAAGGAGGGTGCCGAATCAATTAAGAAGGTTGGACCTTGTCTCTGTTGCAAAGGGGTTATTGGATTTTATCCAACATTCATTTGTCCCTACCTCTAATCACTGTGACGTGACAGTTGACCGAGCAATCCTTATCCACTCTATTATAATTGGAGAGGAAATTATAGTGGAGAACCTCATATCCCCTCATATAAGAACCAAACCCTATATATAAATATTTCAAGGCCCATTACTGTGGTAGTAATGGTGAGAAGAGTAAGAAGATACCACAGCGAAGGACAAGAAGAAGAGCCACAACAGCATCCTCCTCCTCCTCCTGCACCTGAGCCTTAAGTAGGACCCAGTCACCCTCAACCTCAAAGGGTTGACCTAGAAAAGTTCTATCAGGAACTCCAACAATTCTGGTTGGATATGATGGATAGAACGACATATCTTCGTGTTGTCGTCCATTCCTTAAACCCAAAATAAGTTCCCCCTTTCGAGCATCTGCATCAAGTGAGGGAACAAAATAGAAGAGGAGAGGAAGCTCGAAGGCCATGGGAGGAGGCATGAGCAAGACAGAGGAGGTGGTATCCTAGAATCCTGGAAGGAACAGTCGAGACAAAGGATGAGGAAGGTGAAAATAATTATGATTAAACTTGGTAACTTTATTTTGTTTCTGGTGGTTAATTTTTCTTTTATTTTTCTCTTTCTTTTGTTTATCATTTTCTTTTATTTCGTTTACTTTGTTTTTATTTTTCTTTTTTTTTTATGCATCGTGTTTCTTTGTCTTCTATTTTCTTTATTTTTCTTTAATGCTTAAAACTGGTACTTGTTCTTGGGCACTCTACTAATTACTAATGTAAAGAGAGTTGCTTTTAATGAAAAGAGTTTGAATAAATAACAAAGAAGTTCAAATAAATTGTGGTGGTTATTAGAAGTGTGATTATATTCCATGGACCTAAAGTATTTGAATGGATCTTGGGAAAAAGGGAGATAGAATCTCCAGAAACAAAGTTTTAGAGGCATATTATGAGATTCCGACGTTAAATTCCTTGAAGCAGTTATAAAAAAAAGTATGGAAAGATAAATTTTTTTTAAAGTTATGAGGCTTTGGGTATCTATGTCTTGATGAACAAATTCCTAATTATGTGCTTGTGGTGTGATTGTGTAAAGGAGAGGCTTGGGTAATTTGATTTGAAGGGTGCTTTATCACCCGATAACTTGGACCAACTAGCTCGGGATTATCAATTAAAAGCCCACTAAGAGCTGTCTTGAGACAAAGATCTTAGAGTTAAGGACTTCAAACATCTTTTCCCAGTTGAATTGTCATGTAAACTACTTCAAGGATCATACATTTCTAAAAAGATTCTCAAAATATAATCCGGAATTTAGTTCTTGAAGGTTCTTAACTCTTAAGTATGCAAGGCTCATTAAGATAAGAGAAGTCCATTTATAATTAGAGAGATCATTGCAAACCCTACTTTTATTTGAACTTGAATTTATAAACTCTCCAATTATTTTCATTAAGATAAACTCTATTTACTTTTTTTTTTGTTTGAGGACAAGCAAAAAGTTTTAAGTTTGCTGTTGTGATGCCTAGGCATCTTTGGTCATTTCTAGGTTTCTTTTTAATTAGTTTTCATATATTTAAATCAAAGTTCTTATATTTTTAGTGGACATTTGATGACTAATCATATGTTTGGAATTGTTTCAGAAAGTGTTTAAGCAAATCAAGATGAAATTTATAATAAAACACAAGTGTACTTCAAGAGAAGATGGTGCCAGGCTTTATGAGTCCAAGATGGGTACCCAAATTTTCAATCCCAGCACTGGCGCCCAGCGCCAATGCTCTAATCTGGGCACCAAACCTCAAAGACCAACTCCAAGGAACTGGTGTCCAGTGCCCTTGCCCTAAGCCCAGCACCCAATTGGGTGCCCAACTCCACCATCACCAAGCATGACACCTTCGTGCCTGGGAAGAGCAAAAGTGGACTGGCGCCTAGCGCCACCTAATCGTCAAGGTAATGGACGCCCAACACTCAAATCTGGAGCCTAGCTCCAAGGGCAACTTCAACTCCCACTGGCCCGTAATTCTTCAAAGCCCAGCGCCAATTCCAATTTCAACTCCTAAGAAGCTCTAAAGTCAACTAAAGATTCAAGATTTAAAAATTTTTTTAGCAACAACTTCTAGAAAGATAAGAGTTAGTTGTTATCTTACTCTTCGGAACATAATATTAGTTTTAGAATTTTAATTAGTTAGAAAGTTAGAATATAAATAAGTGAACAAGGTTTGGAGAGAGATATCTTTGGATCTGGGAGTCTACGGATCAAGGAACTCTTTAGTTTTAGGTTATTTTCTTTTCTACCATCAGTAACTAAACCTCCTCATGTTAAAGATTAAGATCTCTATTTGATTTTATGGGTTAGTAATACAAGTGTTTTCTTTATTTTGATTTGTGATTTTCTACTTTTTCAAGATTGAGTCACATTCTTCATCTTTAATGGTTTAAAATATTGGAAAATATTCTAATTCTGTCTTGAATTCTATTATTTCTTTGAAAAATTTAATATCAGAATTTGCTTGAAACTCTTTCTCATGATTTTCAACTTGACTAGGAATAGTATATAAAAAAGTTGCATAGCTTTCAATCGAAACTATGCTTAACCTCTTCTCTTAATTAGTTGACCAAGGAATGGTGATTAATTAAGTTAAGAGAAATTAGATTGCCAAGGAATTGGAGTTCAATTATAAATGATTTTCTGTGAAAAGATTTTTGCATGAGTCAAAGTAGAAAAACACAAGTATTACTTCTTCTAAGAATTAAACACCTCCGAAGCCTTCGACATCCCATTCCTTGAATACTTCTCCAAATTTTTACTATAAGAAAAAATACTGAGTACTATCGGATTTAGCGTCGCAGAGTAGCGACGGAGTTACCATATGATTTACCGTGGTAACAGCGTCGAATTCATAAGGTTAAGTAATTACCGGAAGATTTATGTTTTAGACAGCAAATTCGCTAGTAATATATGGAAGGAAAAAAAAATATAAATTGGCACCTCCTTTAGGGACAGATTTATCTGACGGTAAACCCACTTAGTGAAACACTGCATTTTGGTGACCTGCAATGGTTTACTGTCAGACTTTTTTGATGGTAACTGGGCGGTAAATTCAAAGCGTGAACTCTCTTTCTCCCTCATTCAAATTTCACTCTCTCTCTCTCTCTCTCTCTCTCTAACCCTCTTGCCTCGCTCTCTCTCTCTCTCTACCCCCTACCCCTTCTCTCTTTAATATTCTCGCCTTCCCTACCGCCGTTGATAAATCCCATTTGTAGGGTTTATCTTGTATTGATTTTAGGGGATTTTATCACCTTTTACCCACATTTATTCAATAAAATAGCATGATTTTGTATATTCTCCTTTAATTGTGCTTAAGAGTGAAAACATACTTTTTAGGACTTAAAATAGCTAAATCTAATTCTTCTTGATTCCATTAGATGCCTTGATATGTTTGCTAAGTGATTTCAGATTTAGGAGGCAAAGATTGGATAAAGGGAATAAAGGAAAAGCATGTAAAAATGGAGAACTCATGAAGAATGAAGGAATCGCAAAAGCTGTCAAGCCGACCTCTTTGCACTTAATCGGCCATAACTTGAGCTACAAAAGTACAAATGATGCAGTTTCAGTTGAGTTGGAAAGCTAACATCCGGGGCTTCGAAACGATATAAGATTTGTCATAGTTGCTACATGTATGGTGACGCGTACGTGCACTGTACGCACATGCGTCGTTGCTGCCATATGATCCACTTAAAGCAATACGTGGCCAGCGAATTCTAAAGCCTTGTGGGCCCAATCCAACTCATTTCTGATGCTATTTAAGCCAAAGATTGAAGAGGGATGAAGAAGTTAGTTACCATTAGTTTAGTTTAGCTTAGTTTAGTAGTTAGAGTTAGTTTTTAGAGAGAGAAGCTCTCACTTCTCTCTAAGATTAGGATTAAGATTCGGTTTAGTTCTTAAATCTAGATTTTATTTCATCTTCTTCTACTTCTATCCTCTTAATTTCTTGTTGTTACATTCATCTTCCTCTATTCTTTTGTTGTAATTTCCTTTATGTTGTTCTTGTATTTTGTTGTAGATCTACTTTTGTTCCTTCCTTTCTCTTTCAATTCAATAAGAGGTAATTCATGTAGATCTTGTTTCCTTTAATTGTTGTTGTTAATTCTTTACATTTGATTGTTGTTAGAATTAATTCTTGTTATTGATTTACTATGCTTTTCTTTTGTGCCTTCCAAGTGTTTGAGAAAATGCTTGGTTGGATTTTAGAGTAGAATTTTATACTCTTGGCTTGGAAAGGTAACTTAGGACCTCTTGAGTTACTAATGTCCAAGTAATTGATGATTGGGATCCATTGACTCTAGTTCTCACTAATTGAATTAGTGGAGAGTTAGGACTTATGGACTAGGATTGATATAGCTCATTTGACTTTCCTTTACTACTAGTTAGAGGATGATTTAATGAGATTAATCCTTGCCAATTCTCATATTGTGGTTAGTGATTAGGATAGAGATCCTTGACTACCAACCCTTGCCAAGACCTTTTTAGCCATTAGTTTACTTTCTTGCCATTTATCTTTCATGCCTCTTATCAAAACCCCAAAAATAACTCATAACCAATAACAAAACACTTCATTACAATTCCTAGGGAGAACGACCCGAGGTTCAATACTTCAGTTTATAAATTTAGGGGTTTGTTTTAGTGACAAACAACTTTTTGTATGAAAATATTATTGTTTGGTTTAGGAACTATACTTGCAACGAGAATTCATTTGTGAAAACCATCAAAAATCTAATCATCAGCCGCCGACCACCTTAATCCGCCGCCTCTCCCTTATCTTTCATCCATTCCCTCTCTAATCCACTTTAGCTCGGCCCCTGTCATAGAGCCCCTGTTGCTAGCTCATTCCCAGCGACCGTTTGTTTGTTGCTTCTCGCACCAGCAATATCATAGTGCCGCTGCAACTCCTTTCATCTCCTTCGTTCTGTTCTGTTTTGGCAACCCAGGTTACTACTCTATTTTTAATTTCTCTTTCAGTTAATTTTAGTTTCATTATTCTGATTTTTGGTTAGTTAGTTAGAATTAATTTTCTGTTAGTAGATTTTTAGTGGTTAGGATAGGTTAGATTAGGTTATTATGTTCTGAATTGCTGAAAAATGTTTGGATTATTTATAATATGGTTGGTTGTTGCCAATTTTGAATTATTTGTTGCTGGTGTTGATTGTTGATTTGAAATTAAGGCTATCAATTGCTTTTTTATCTTGATTTTGCATGTTTAAAATTTGTGCATGCCAAGTGTTCGTCAATATGCCTCAGAGCCTTTAATGAAATATTTGGTCTAATTCTTGAAAATCAATGCTCGTTTGCATGTTATGACTGTTATTATGCATTGATAATGGAATTTGATTAATTTTTAATTGACCAAAACTTTTGAATTTTTGAATGATTGAGGCATTTATTTAAGAGTACAAGGTTAATTAAGTTAGTTCTTTTTAACTCGATTAGGTCAACTTTGTATGTTTAATTGGTTTAGGATTATATTAAGAATTAATTTCAAATGTTGAAATTAATTTCAAATGTTGAAATTAATTGGTTCTGATTTCTATTCCTTATTTAGTTCTGAACTTAGGGCACTGAACTTGTTTTGGACTTAAGGTTTTCTAAAATTCTGAACTTAGGTTACTAAACTGGTTTAGTTTAAATTTTAATTAGAGCATGTTCTAATTTTTTTTTCTTATTTAGTTTTGATTTATTCTGACTCTAATTAAAACATGTTTTAACTATTGTTGATTTATTTTAAACTAGTTATTATAATTTATAAGGTTGATTTGTTGTTTGAACTTCTGATTATTGTTGATCGTTATGTTGATTATTATTGATTTATGTTGATTTAGTTCTCTTTGTTGGATTTTTTAACTAAGTTTAACATAGTTAATTGGTATGCTATTTGCAAACATGACGAGAGGTGGAGGTTCCGTGAATCAGGCTACTGGTCGGGGACGTGGTCGTGGAAGTGGGAGGGTTTCTTCTTATACCCCTGAGAATTCTGGATCCTCTCCCTCTACTTTGACTACTCTGGTGATGTCACAGGTTTTGGATTTAGCGGACCAGCCATTCATCATGGTCCTTAACCCCAACCACGTCCCTCCATCTACAGTAACAACGCTGCCTCCAATCGCTCAGCAACCCGTTGCCACGGCAATGCCGCTTCTAGCGACAGAAGCAGCAGTCCTGGAGTCCTCTCATGAAAGTGAGGCAGATGATGCCCCTCCACAACCTCCGGTCATACAGTTGATGGTTTGGCCTTATGCCAGCACGTGATAAGTATCACTTTAAGTCTTCTATATTTTTTAATTATTAAATTACTGAAAGTGTCTGATTATTGATTCTAGTTTAGTGGATTTAGGGTTGTAAGTTTGAATGGCTGAAAGTGTGTCGTGTTTCATAATTATTGAATTGCTAAAAGTGTCTGATTATTCATTCTAGTTTAGTCATTTTAGGGTTGTAGCTTTGAATGGCTAAAAGTGTGCTTATTTCCTGATTATTAAGTTGCTGAAAGTATCTGATTATTGATTCTAGTTTGGAAAATTTAGGGCTATAGGTTTGAATCACTCAAAGTGTTTCATGTTTCCTTATTATTGAATTGTTAAAAGTGTCTGTTGTTCATTGATTTTGACATTTGGTGCTGTTTAAGTTAGTTGTTGATGGAAAGAATTTGTGGTGCATTTCAATTATAAATGAAACTCTGCTAAAATTTCTATAAAATCTCTATATATTATAGTTATTTACTTCTGAAGGTTTAATTTATATTGTCATATTGGTTTATTTGTAGATTATTGATAGGTTTGCACCAAACAATAATGCATTTACTTAGGAGATGACCAACTTCATCAAGCTCATCCCTGGCCCAGCTACAAGAAGATTCCTTCTGAGACTAGAGAGCGATGGTTTCAGAAATGGGTAGTAATTAATTTTTTTAGTTTCAAACCTTTTTAGCGAGTTTATATATTCTATTTTTATTACCTAATTTTAAAATTTCTTTGTGCAGTTGTAGTTTATATGGGAAGCCTCTCACGATGCCCTCATTAGGAAGATCTACGACCATCGAATGGGTCGGCGACTGCAGCAGATGCTAGAGGATGTTCGTGAGGGGTGGGACCACCTAACGACCTTACTCTGACCAGAAATAAAGAAGACTCTATTAGTTCATTAGGAGACCGATGAGGGGTTTAGGCATCAGTGTCTCACTAACAGAGCTAATAGGGTATCGGTGATGAGCGGATAATTTATATGCTTTTTGACATTTTTAGTATGTTTTTAGTATGTTTTAGTTAGTTTTTATTATATTTTTATTAGTTTTTATTTAAAATTCACTTTTCTGGACTTTACTATGATTTTGTGTATTTTTCTGTGATTTCAGGTATTTTATGGCTGAAATTGAGGGACCTGAGCAAAAATCTGATTCAGAGGCTGAAAAAGGACTGTAGATGCTGTTGGATTCTGACCTCCCTGCACTCGAAGTAGACTTTCTGGAGCTACAGAAGCTCAATTGGTGCGATCTCAATTGCGTTGGAAAGTAGACATCCTGAGCTTTCTAGCAATATATAATAGTCCATACTTTGCCCGAGATTTGATGGCCCAAACAGGAGTTCCAAGTCAGCTTCAGAATTCCCGGCGTTTAACGCCGGAACTGGCATAGAAGTGGGAGTTAAACGCCCAAACTGGCACAAAAGCTGGCGTTTAACTCCAAGAAAAGTCTCTACACATGGAAGCTTCAATGCTCAGCCCAAGCACACACCAAGTGGGCCCGAAAGTGGATTTTTATGTCATTTACTCATTTCTGTAAACCCTAAGCTACTAGTTCTCTATAAATAAGACCTTTTGCTATTGTATTTTCATCTTGGTTCTTCTGGTTCCCTCTCTGGGGCCGAAGCCAATGATCACCATTATCACTTATGTATTTTCAACGGTGGAGTTTCTACACACCACAGAATAAGGTGTGGAGCTCTGCTGTACCTCGAGTATTAATGCAATTACTACTATTTTCCATTCAATTCAGCTTATTCTTGTTCTAAGATATTCATTCGCACCCAAGAACATGATGAATGTGATGATTATGTGACGCTCAACATCATTCTCACTTATGAACGCGTGCCTGACAACCACCTCCGTTCTACATGCAAACAAGGCTTGAATGTATATCTCTTGGATTCCTTAATCAGAATCTTCGTGGTATAAGCTAGAATCCATTGGAGACCATTCTTGAGAATCCGGAAGGTCTAAACCTTGTCTGTGGTATTCTGAGTAGCATTCAGGGATTGAATGACTGTGACGAGCTTCAAACTCGCGATTGTGGGGCGTTAGTGATAGACGCAAAAGAATCACTGGATTCTATTCCGACATGATCGAGAACCGACAGATGAATAGCCGTGCTGTGACAGAGCGCGTTGAACATTTTCACTGAGAGGACGGGACTGTAGCCATTGACAACGGTGATGCCCAACATACAGCTTGCCATGGAAATGAGTAAGAAGGATTGGATGAAGACAGTAGGAAAGCAGAAAAATGGAAGGGACAAAGCATCTCCATACGCTTATCTGAAATTCTCACCAATGAATTACATAAGTATCTCTATCTTTATTTTATGTTTTATTCATCTTTTAATTATCAATCCTCCATAACCATTTGAATCTGCCTGACTGAGATTTACAAGATGACCATAGCTTGCTTCATACCAACAATCTCCGTGGGATCGACCCTTACTCGCGTAAGGTTTATTACTTGGACGACCCAGTACACTTGCTGGTTAGTTGTGCGAAGTTGTGATAAAGAGTTGAGATTGTAATTGAGCGTACCATGTTGATGGTGCCATTGATGATCACAATTTCGTGCACCAAGTTTTTGGCGCCGTTGCCGGGGATTGTTCGAGTTTGGACAACTGACGGTTCATCTTGTTGCTTAGATTAGGTATTTTTCTTCAGAATTTTTAAGAATGAATTCTAGAGTTTCAAGGTGATGTTCTTATCATCACAAAAGCTGATTGATTCTCATCAATTTAGCCCTTGAATGTAATGTCCTGCTGAAGCTTGGCTAGCCATGTCTAATTTCTTTAGATTATAGATTTAGACTAACATTGCATGATTCCTGGAATTCTTATTAAAAATTTTGAATCTCTTTATTTTCTTTTCCATATAATTTTTGAAAAATCACAAAAAAAATTTATAAAATCTTAAAATAAAAAATATTTTATGTTTCTTGCTTGAGTCTAGTGTCTAATTTTAAGTTTGGTGTTAATTGCATGTCTTTATTCTTCTAATTTTCGAAAATTACATGCATTATGTTCTTCATTGATCTTCAAGTTGTTCTTGATGATTTCCTTGCTCTGATCTTTAAATTCTCTTGTCTTGAGTGTTTTGTTGTTTCTCATATGCATTCTCAATTTGTTAGTGTCAATAGTATACAAACTTCTAAGTTTGGTGTCTTGCATGCATTGTTTATTTGATTTTAGTTGCATTTTGATTATTCCTCATCATTAAAAATTCAAAAAAAAATTTTATTTGTGTCTTTTCACGTCAACAATACAGAGAATTGAAGATTCAGAACATGCAGCAGAGGAATTACACAGAAGAAGCTGGGCGTTCAAAACGCCCAGTGAAGAAGGAAAACTGGCGTTTAAACCCTGGCTGGGCGTTTAACGCCCAAAAGGGTAGCATTTTGGGCGTTAAACGCCAGAATGGATACCATTCTGGGCGTTTAACGCCAGGATGATACAAGAGGGAAGATTTTGTTTTTAATTCAAATTTTTTTCAGGTTTTTATAATTTTTCAAAATCAAATCTTTTTCAAACCATATCTTTTCAATCATATATTTTCAAAATCAATTTCTTTCCATTCTCAAAAATACTTGCATACAATTAATGATTTGATTCAACATTTCAAGTATGTTGCTTTTTCTGTTAAGAAAGGTTTAATGTTTGAATCATATCTTTTAATTTATTGTTAGTCAAGTAATCAACTTTAATTTTAAAACTTTCTTTTTTTAATTTGATTTACAATCATATCTTCTCAATCACATCTTTTTCAAAATTAATTTTCAATCATATCTTTTTTATTTCTAATTTCAAAATCTTTTTCAAAAATCACTTAATTTCTTTCCCACTCTTAGTTTTCGAAAATCATCAATCAAATTTTCAAAATTTCTTCAAAATATTTTAATTTATTTTCGAAAATTCTTCCCCTCTTCTCACATCCTTCTAATTAAGGACTAACACTCCTCCACTATCAACAATTCAAACTCTATCTCTCTTGATAAGTTCAAATTCTTCTTCTTCTACCTCCTCCTTCTATTCTTCTTTTCCTCTGACATCTCAAGGAATCTCTATACTGTGACATAGAGGATTCCATATTTTCTTGTTCTCTTCTCTTTCATATGAGCAGGAGCAAAGACAAAAGCATTCTTGTTGAGGCTGACCCTGAACCTGAAAGGACCTTGAAGCGAAAGCTAAGAGAAGTTAAAGCACTACTCTTTGTAGAGGACCTAACAGAAATCTTCAAACAAGAAGAAGATATGGCAGCCAAAAACAACAACGATGCCAACAATGCAAGGAAGGTGCTGGGTGACTTTACTGCACCTACTCCCGACTTCTATGGGAGAGGCATCTCTATCCCTGCCATTAGAGCAAACAACTTTGAGCTTAAGCCTCAATTAGTTTCTCTAATGCAACATAATTGCAAGTTCCATGGACTTCCATTGGAAGATCCTCATCAGTTTTTAGCTGAATTCTTGCAAATCTGTGACACGGTCAAGACCAATGGGGTTGACCCTGAGGTCTACAGACTTATGCTATTCCCTTTTGCTGTAAGAGACAAAGCTAGGATATGGTTGAATTCACAACCTAAGGAAAGCCTGAACTCTTGGAAAAAGCTAGTCAATGCCTTCTTGGCAAAATTCTTTCCACCTCAAAAATTGAGTAAGCTTAGAGTGGAAGTCCAAACCTTCAGGCAGAAGGAAGGTGAATCCCTCTATGAAGCTTGGAAAAGGTACAAACAATTGATCAGAAAGTGTCCCTCTGACATGCTTTTTAAATGGAGCATCATAGGTATCTTCTATGATGGTCTGTCTGAACTGTCCAAGATGTCATTGGACAGCTCTGCTGGAGGATCTCTTCATCTGAAGAAGACGCCTGCAGAAGCTCAAGAACACATTGAAATGGTTGCAAATAACCAATTCATGTACACTTCTAAAAGGAATCCTGTGAACAATGGGACGAATCAGAAGAAAAGAGTTCTTGAGATTGATACTCTGAACGCCATATTGGCTCAGAATAAAATATTGACTCAACAAGTCAATATGATTTCTCAAAGTCTGTCTAAAATGCAAGCTGCACCAGGCAGTACTAAGGACGCTTCATCTGAAGAAGAAGCTTATGATCCTGAGAACCCATCAATGGAAGAGGTGAATTACATGGGAGAACCCTATGGAAACACCTATAATCCTTTATGGAGAAATCATCCAAATCTCTCATGGAAGGATCAACAGAGACCTCAACAAGGTTTCAACAACAATAATGGTGGAAGAAACAGGTTTAGCAATGGCAAGCCTTTTCCATCATCTTCTCAGCAACGGACAGAGAATTCTAAGCAGAGCCACTCTGACTTAGCAACCATGGTCTCTGATCTAATCAAAATCACTCAAAGTTTCATGACTGAAACAAGGTCCTCCATTAGAAACTTGGAGGCACAAGTAGGTCAGCTGAGTAAGAAAGTTACTGAACTCCCTCATAGTACTCTTCCAAACAATACAGAAGAGAATCCAAAAGGAGAGTGTAAGGCCATCAACATGGCCGAATTTGGAGAGGAGGAAGAGGCAGTGATCCCCACTGAGGAAAACCTCAATGGACATCCACTAGCCTCCTTGGAGTTCCCTGATGAGGAACCATGGGAATCTGAGGCTCACACTGAGACCATAGAGATTCCATTGAATTTACTTCAGCCATTCATGAGCTCTGATGAGTATTCATCCTCTGAAAAGGATGAAGATGTTACTGAAGAGCAAGTTGCTAAGTACCTTGCAGAAATCATGAAGCTAAATGCCAAGTTATTTGGTAATGAGACTTGGGAGGATAAACCTCCATTACTCATCAAAGAACTGGATGACTTGACTAGGCAGAGATTACCTCAAAAGAGACAGGACCCTGGGAAGTTCTCAATACCTTGTACATTAGGCACCATGACCTTCGAGAAGGCTCTGTGTGACCTAGGGTCAAGCATAAACCTCATGCCTCTCTCTGTAATGGAGAAGCTAGGGATCTTTGAGGTACAAGCTGCAAGAATCTCACTAGAGATGACAGACAATTCAAGAAAACAAGCTTATGGACTTGTAGAGGATGTTTTGGTAAAGATTGAAGACCATTACATCCCTACTGATTTCATAGTCCTAGAGAATGGGAAGTGCATGGATGAATCCATCATCCGTGGCAGACCCTTCCTAGCCACAGCAAAGGCTGTGATTGATGTTGACAGAGGAGAATTGATCATTCAAGTGAATGAAGAATCCTTTGTGTTTAAGGCTCAAGGATATCCCTCTGTAACCATGGAGAGGAAGCATGAAGAGCTTCTCTCAAAACAGAGTCAAACAAAGCCCTCACAGTCAAACTCTAAGTTTAGTGTTGGGAGGCCACAACCAAATTCTAAGTTTGGTGTTGAACCCCCACATTCAAACTCTAAGTTTGGTGTTGGGAGGTTCCAACATTACTCTGAGCATCTGTGAGGCTCCATGAGGGCCCACTGTCAAGCTACTGACATTAAAGAAGTGCTTGTTGGGAGGCAACCCAATGTTATATTTATCTATTTTCCATTGTTATTTTATGTTTTCTATAGGTTGATGATCATGTGAAGTCACAAAAACAATTGAAAAAGCAAAAACAGAATGAAAAACAGAAAGAAAAATAGCACACCCTGGAGGAAAAGCTTGCTGGCGTTTAAACGCCAGTAAGGGCAGCAAATGGGCGTTTAACGCCCAGTCTGGCACCATTATGGGCGTTTAACGCCAGAAAGGGGCACCAGACTGGCGTTTAACGCCAAAAAAGGGCAGCAGCCCGGCGTTTAACGCCAGGATTGGCAGAAAGGGCGTTTTACACGCCACTTGGTGCAGGGATGAGATATTCTTGACACCTCAGGATTTGTGGACCACACAAGATCCCCACCTACCCCACCCCTCTCTCTCTTCTTCACCCATTCACCAATCACCTCAACACCTCTTCCCCAAAAACCCCTCACCTATCAAATCCCACCATTCTCTTCACCACTCACATCCATCCTTCATAAAACCCCACTTACCTCACCATTCAAATTCAAACCACTTTCTCTCCCAAACCCACCCATAATGGCCGAACCCTACCCCTCTCCCCACCCCTATATAAACCCATCTTCACTCCTTCATTTTCACACAACCTAAACACTACTTCCCCCCTTGGCCGAAACACAAAGCCCCCCTCCATCTCCTCTATTTCGACTTCTTCTACTCTCTTCTTTCTTCTTTTGCTCGAGGACGAGCAAAACTTCTAAGTTTGTTGTGGTAAAAGCGTTGCTTTTTTGTTTTTCTATGACCAGTTATAGCACCTAAGGCCGAAGAAACCTCTAGAAAGAGGAAAGGGAAGGCAAAAGCTTCCACCTCCGAGTCATGGGAGATGGACAGATTCATCTCAAGGGTGTATCAAGACCACTTCTATGAAGTTGTGGCCATGAAGAAGGTGATCCCCGAGGTCCCTTTCAAACTCAAAAAGAGTGAATATCCGGAGATCCAACATGAGATCCGAAGAAAAGGTTGGGAAGTTCTTACCAACCCCATTCAACAAGTTGGAATCTTAATGGTTCAAGAGTTCTATGCCAATGCATGGATCACCAAGAACCATGATCAAAGTGTGAACCCGAACCCAAAGAATTTGCTTACAATGGTTCGGGGGAAATGCTTAGATTTTAGTCCGAAAAATGTAAGGTTGGCATTCAACTTGCCCATTATGCAAGGAGATGAACACCCCTACACTAGAAGGGTCAACTTTGATCAAAGGTTGGACCAAGTCCTCATAGACATTTGTGAAGAGGGCGCTCAATGGAAGAGAGATTCAAGAGGGAAGCCGGTTCAACTGAGAAGGCATGACCTTAAGCCCGTGGCTAGGGGATAGTTGGAGTTTATCCAACGCTCAATCATTCCCACTAGCAACCGGTTCGAAGCTACTATAGACTGGGCTATCATGATTCATAGCATCATGATTGGAGAGGAAGTAGAAGTTCATGAGGTTATATCCCAAGAACTTTATAAGGTGGCGGACAAGTCCTCTACCTTGGCAAGGTTAGCCTTCCCTCATCTCATTTGTCACCTCTGTAATTGATGAGCGGATAATTTGTACACTTTTTGGCATTGTTTTTAGTATGTTTTTAGTATATTTGGTTGAGTTTTTAGTATATTTTTATTAGTTTTTAGTTAAAATTCACTTTTCTGGACTTTACTATGAGTTTGTGTGTTTTTCTGTGATTTCAGGTATTTTCTGGCTGAAATTGAGGGACCTGAGCAAAACTCTGATTCAGAGACTGAAAAGTACTGCAGATGCTGTTGGATTCTGACCTCCCTGCACTCGAAGTGGATTTTCTGGAGCTACAGAAGCCCAATTGGCGCGCTATCAACGGCGTTGGAAAGTAGACATTCTGGGCTTTCCAGCAATATATGATAGTCCATACTTTGCCCAAGATTTGATGGCCCAAACCGGCGTTCAAAGTCACCTTCAAATTTCCCTGCGTTAAACGCCGGAACTGGCACCAAAGTGGGAGTTAAACGCCCAAACTGGCACAGAAGCTGGCGTTTAACTCCAAGAGAAGTCTCTACACGAAAATGCTTCAATGCTCAGCCCAAGAACACACCAAGTGGGCCCGGAAGTGGATTTTTATGTCATTTACTCATCTTTGTAATTCTTAAGCTACTAGTTCCCTATAAATAGGACCTTTTACTATTGTATTTTCATCTTTTGATCACTTTAGATCTCTAGATCATCTTTGGACATCTAGTTCTTAGATTATTTGGGGGCTGGCCTCACGGCCATGCCTAGACCTTATTCTTATGTATTTTCAACGGTGGAGTTTCTACACACCATAGATTAAGGTGTGGAGCTCTGCTGTACCTCGAGTATTAATGCAATTACTATTGTTCTTCTATTCAATTCAGCTTGTTCTTGTTCCAAGATATCACTTGTTCCTCAACTTGATGAATGTGATGATCCGTGACACTCATCATCATTCTCACCTATGAACGTGTGACTGACAACCACCTCCGTTCTACCTTAGATTGGGTGAATATCTCTTGGATTCCTGAAACACGATGCATGGTTGATCGCCTGACAATTGAGCGCTCGCCTGACAAACGAGCCAGCCATTCCGTGAGATCAGAGTCTTCGTGGTATAGGCAAGAACTGATGGCGGCATTCAAGAGAATCCGGAAGGTCTAAACCTTGTCTGTGGTATTCTGAGTAGGATTCAATGATTGAATGACTGTGACGTGCTTCAAACTCTTGAGGGCGGGGCGTTAGTGACAGACGCAAAAGAATCACTGGATTCTATTCCGGCCTGATTGAGAACCGACAGATGGATAGCCGTGCCGTGACAGGGTGCGTTGAACATTTCCACTGAGAGGATGGGAGGTAGCCACTGACAACGGTGAAACCCTTGCATAAGCTTGCCATGGAAAGGAGTAAGAAGGATTGGATGAAGACAGTAGGAAAGCAGAGAGACGGAAGGGACAAAGCATCTCCATTCGCTTATCTGAAGTTCTTACCAATGAATTGCATAAGTATCTCTATCTTTATCTTTATGTTTTATTCATCATCTATACCCATTTGAGTCTGCCTGACTAAGATTTACAAGGTGACCATAGCTTGCTTCATACCAACAATCTCTGTGGGATCGACCCTTACTCGCGTAAGGTTTATTACTTGGACGACCCAGTACACTTGCTGGCTAGTTGTGCGAAGTTGTAGTGATCACAATTTCGTCCACCAAGTTTTTGGCGCCGTTGCCGGGGATTGTTTCGTGTATGGACAACTGACGGTTCATCTTGTTGCTTAGATTAGGTATTTTTTTTCAGAGTTCTTAAGAATGAATTCTAGAGTTTCATGATGATTTGTTGAAATCTGGCTGGCTGTGAGGCCATGTCTAATCTTATTGGACCGAGGTTTCAACTTATCATCACAAGAGCTTGTTGATTTCTATCAATCTTGCTGTTGGAGCAATGATCTGCTAAGGCTTGGCTGGCCATTGGCCATGTCTAGTGTTTTGGACCGAAGCTTTCTTTGAAAGCTTGGCTGGCTGTGAAGCCATGTCTAATTCCTGGACCGAAGTCTTAGACTAGCATTGCAATGATTCCTGGAATTCTCATTAAGAATTTTGATACCTTTATTTTCTTTTCCACTTAATTTTCGAAAAATCCAAAAAAAAAATTACAAAATCATAAAAACCAAAAATATTTTATGTTTCTTGTTTGAGTCCAGTGTCTCATTTTAAGTTTGGTGTCTTGCATGCTTTGTTTATTTGATCTTGGTTCTATTTTCAAGTCAATAATACAGGGAACTGAAGATTCAGTACATGCAGCAGATGAATTATACAGAAAAAGCTGGGCGTTCAAAACGCCCAGTGAAGAAGGAAAAACTGGTGTTTAAACGGCAGCCAGGGTGCCTGGTTGGGCGTTTAACGCCCAAAAGGGTAGAGCATTGGGCGTTAAACGCCAGAATGTGCACCATTCTGGGCGTTTAACGCCAGGATGGCACAAGAGGGAAGATTCTGTTTTTAATGCAAATTTTTTCAAGTTTTCAAAGTTTTTCAAAATCAAATCTTTTTCAAATCTAATCTTTTCAATCAAATGTTTTCAAAATCAATTTCTCTCCTTTTTCAAAGATACTTGCTAACAATTAATGATTTGATTGAACAATTCAAGTATGTTGCCTTTTCTGTTGAGAAAGGTTTAATGTTTGAATCATATCTTTTCTTGTTAGGCAAGTCATTAATTTTTAAAATCAAATCTTTTTAAAATTGTTTTTCAAATCATATCTTTTCAATCATATCTTTTTAAAATCATAACTTTTCAATCGTATCTTTTTAATCACATATTTTTCAAAATAGTTTTCAATCATATCTTTTTAATTTCTAATTTCAAAATCTTTTTCAAAAATCACTTGATTTCTTTTCCACTCTTGGTTTTCGAAAATCAATTAGTGTTTTTCAAAATGTTTTTAAAATCTTTTACTTAATTTTCGAAAATTTCTTCCCCTCTTCTCACATCCTTCTATTTATGGAGTAACACTCCTCCTCAATGCACAATTCGAACTCTATCTCACTAAGTTCGAATTCTTCTACCTCTTCCTTCTATTTTTCTGTTCCTCTGACACCTCAAGGAATCTCTACACTGTGACATAGAGGATTCCATATTTTCTTGTTCTCTTTTCTTTCATATGAGCAGGAACAAAGACAAAGGCATTCTTGTTGAAGCTGACCCTGAACCTGAAAGGACCTTGAAGCGAAAGCTAAGAGAAGCTAAGGCACAACTCTCTGTAGAGGACCTAACAGAAATCTTCAAACAAGAAGAACCCATGGCAGCCAAAAATAACAACAATGCCAACAATGCAAGGAAGGTGCTGGGTGACTTTACTGCACCTACTCCCGACTTCTATGGGAGAAGCATCTCTATCCCTGCCATTGGAGCAAACAACTTTGAGCTTAAGCCTCAATTAGTTTCTCTAATGCAACAGAATTGCAAGTTCCATGGACTTCCATTGGAAGATCCTCATCAGTTTTTAGCTGAGTTCTTGCAAATCTGTGACACTGTCAAGACTAATGGGGTTAACCCTGAGGTCTACAGACTTATGCTATTCCCTTTTGCTGTAAGAGACAGAGCTAGAATATGGTTGGACTTACAACCGAAAGACAGCCTGAACTCTTGGGAAAAGCTAGTCAATGCCTTCTTGGCAAAGTTCTTTCCACCTCAAAAATTGAGTAAGCTTAGAGTGGAAGTCCAAACCTTCAGACAGAAGGAAGGTGAATCCCTCTATGAAGCTTGGGAAAGATACAAACAATTGATCAGAAAATGTCCTTCTGACATGCTTTCTGAATGGAGCATCATAGGTATTTTCTATGATGGTCTGTCTGAACTATCCAAGATGTCTTTGGATAGCTCTGCTGGAGGATCTCTTCATCTGAAGAAGACGCCTGCAGAAGCTCAAGAACTAATTGAAATGGTTGCAAATAACCAATTCATGTACACTTCTGAAAGGAATCCTGTGAACAATGGTACTAATCAGAAGAAAGGAGTTCTTGAGATTGATACTCTGAATGCCATTCTGGCTCAGAATAAAATATTGACTTAGCAAGTCAATTTGATTTCTCAAAGTCTGTCTGGAATACAAAATGCACCAAGCAGTACTAAGGATGCTTCATCTGAAGAAGAAGCTTATGATCTTGAAAACCCTTCAATAGAAGAGGTGAATTACATGGGAGAACCCTATGGAAACACCTATAATTATTCATGGAGAAATCATCCAAATTTCTCATGGAAGGATCAAGAGAGACCTCAACAAGGTTTCAATAACAATAATGGTGGAAGAAACAGGTTTAGCAATGGCAAGCCTTTTCCATCATCTTCTCAGCAACAGACAGAGAATTCTAAGCAGAGCCACTCTGACTTAGCAACCATGGTCTCTGATCTAATCAAAACCACTCAAAGTTTCATGACTGAAACAAGGTCCTCTATTAGAAATTTGGAGGCACAAGTGGGACAGCTGAGCAAGAAAGTTACTGAACTCACTCCTAGTACTCTTCCAAGCAATACAGAAGAAAATCCAAAAGGAGAGTGCAAGGCCATCAACATGGCAGAATTTGGAGAGGAAGGAGAGGAAGAGAACGCCGCTGAGGAAGACCTCAATGTGCGTGCACTGACCTCCACTGAGTTCCCCAATGAGGAACCATGGGAATCTGAGGCTCAAAATGAGACCATAGAGATTCCATTGGACTTACTTCTGCCTTTCATGAGCTCTGATGAGTATTCCTCCTCTGAAGAGGATGAGTATGTCACTGAAGAACAAGTTGCTAAATACCTTGGAGCAATCATGAAGCTAAATGACAAGTTATTTGGAAATGAGACTTGGGAGAACAAACCTCCTTTGCTCACCAAAGAACTGGATGACGTGTCTAGGCAGAAATTACCTCAAAAGAGACAAGATCCTGGGAAGTTTTCAATACCTTGTACCATAGGCACCATGACCTTCAAGAAGGCTCTGTGTGACTTAGGGTCAAGTGTAAACCTCATGCCTCTCTCTGTAATGGAGAAGCTAGGGATCTTTGAAGTGCAAGCTGCAAGAATCTCACTAGAAATGGCAGACAATTCAAGAAAACAAGCTTATGGACTTGTAGAGGATGTTCTGGTGAAAATTGAAGACCATTACATCCCTACTGATTTCATAGTCCTAGAGACTGGGAAATGCATGGATGAATCCATCATCCTTGGCAGACCCTTCCTAGCCACAGCAAAGGCTGTGATTGATGTTGATAGAGGTGAACTGATCATTCAAGAGAATGAGGAATACTTTGTGTTTAAGGCTCAAGGATATCCCTATGTCACCATGGAGAGGAAGCATGAAGAGCTTCTCTCAAAACAGAGTCAAACAGAGCCCCCACAGTCAAACTCTAAGTTTGGTGTTGGGAGGCCACAACCAAACTCTAAGTTTGGTGTTGAACCCCCACATTCAAACTCTAAGTTTGGTGTTGGGAGGTTCCAACATTGCTCTGAGTATCTGTGAGGCTCCATGAGAGCCCTCTGTCAAGCTACTGACATTAAAGAAGCGCTTGTTGGGAGGCAACCCAATGTTATATTTTACCTATTTTCCTTTGTTATTTTATGTTTTCTGTAGGTTGATGATCATGAGAAGTCACAAAATCAATTGAAAAAGCAAAAACAGAATGAAAAACAGGAAAAAAAATAGCACACCCTGGAGGAAGAACCTACTGGCGTTTAAACGCCAGTAAGGCTAGCAGGTGGGCGTTTAACGCCCAGTCTGGCACCATTCTGGGCGTTTAACGCCAGAAAGGGGCACCAGACTGGCGTTAAACGCCAGAAAAGGGCAAGCACTTGGCGTTAAACGCCAGAAATGGGCACCAGCCCGGCGTTTAACGCCAGAATTAGCTCAAAACGCATTTTTGCATGCCATTTGGTGCAGGGATGACTTTTCCTTGACACCTCAGGATCTGTGGACCCCACAGGACCCCCACCTACCCCACCACCCTCTCTCTTCTTCTTCACCCATTTCCCCAAAAACCCTTCACCTATCCAATCCCATCTTTCTCTTTACCACTCACATCCATCCTTCATAAAACCCCACCTACCTCACCATTCAAATTCAAACCACTTTCCCTCCCAAACCCACCCATAATGGCCGAACTCTACCCCTCCCTTCACCTATATAAACCCATCTTCACTCCTTCATTTTCACACACCCTAAACACTACTTCTTTCCCCTTTGGCCGAAACACAAAGCCATCTCCATCTCCTCCATTTTCTTCTTCTACTCTATTCTTTCTTCTTTTGCTCGAGGACGAGCAAACCTTTTAAGTTTGGTGTGGTAAAAGCATTGCTTTTTGTTTTTCCATAACCATTTATGGCATCCAAGGCCGGAGAAACCTCTAGAAAGAGGAAAGGAAAGGCAAAAGCTTCTACCTCCGAGTCATGGGAGATGGAGAGATTCATCTCAAGGGTGCATCAAGACCACTTCTATGAAGTTGTGGCCATGAAGAAGGTGATCCATGAGGTCCCTTTCAAACTCAAAAAGGGTCAACTTTGATCAAAGGCTGGACCAAGTCCTCACAGACATTTGTGAAGAGGGCGCTCAATGGAAGAGAGATTCAAGAGGAAAGCCGGTTCAACTGAGAAGGCATGACCTCAAGCCCATCACTAAGAAAAGGATGGAGCAAACAAGAGACCCCACTCATCATGAAATCCCTGAGATGCCTCAAGGGATGCACTTTCCTCCACAAGACTATTGGGAGCAACTGAACACCTCCCTAGGAGAATTGAGTTCCAACATGGGACAACTAAGGGTGGAACACCAAGAACACTCATGAGAGGGGAGCAACAAAGACAAGGAAGAGACATTGAGGAGCTCAAGCACTCCATAAGACCTTCAAGAGGAAGAACAAGCCGCCATCACTGAGGTGGATCCGTTCTTTAATCTCCTTGTTCTTTATTTTCTTGTTTTTTTTCGAATTCTATGCTTATGTTTATCCATGTTTGTGTCTTATGATCATTAGTGTCTTAGTGTCTATGCCTTAAAGTTATGAATGTCCTATGAATCCATCACCTTTCTTAAATTAAAACTGTTTTTATCACAAAAGAACAAGAAGTACAGGATTTCGAATTCATCTTTAAAACTAGCTTAATTAGTTTGATGTGGTGACAATACTTTTTGTTTTCTGAATGTATGCTTAAACAGTGCATATGTCTTTTGAATTTGTGGTTCATGAATGTTGGCTCTTGAAAGAATGATGAAAAAAGAGACATGTTACTGAGGATCTGAAAAATCATAAAAATGATTCTTGAAGCAAGAAAAAGCAGTGAATACAAAAAAAAAGAAGAACGAAAAAAAAGAGAAAGAGAAAGGGAGAAAGAGAAAAAGAAAGAAAAAGAAAGCAATAAAGTTGTGATCCAAGGCAAAAAGAGTGTGCTTAAGAACCCTGGACACCTCTAATTGGGGACTCTAGCAAAGCTGAGTCACAATCTGAAAAGGTTCACCCAATTATGTGTCTGTGGCATGTATGTATCCGGTGGTAATACTGGAAGACAGAGTGCTTTGGGTCACGGCCAAGACTCAATAAGTAGCTGTGTTCAAGAATCATCATACTTAACTAGGAGAATCAATAACACTATCTGGATTCTGAGTTCCTAAAGAAGCCAATCATTCTGAATTTCAAAGGATAAAGTGAGATGCCAAAACTGTTCGGAGGCAAAAAGCCACTAGTCCCGCTCATCTAATTTGGAGCTAAGTTTCATTGATAATTTGGAGTCTATAGTATATTCTCTTCTTTTTATCTTATTTGATTTTCAGTTGCTTGAGGACAAGCAACAATTTAAGTTTGGTGTTGTGATGAGCGGATAATTTGTACACTTTTTGGCATTGTTTTTAGTATGTTTTTAGTTATTCACTTTTTGGTTAGAGTTTTTCTGTGATTTCAGGTATTTTCTGGCTGAAATTGAGGGACCTGAGCAAAACTCTGATTCAGAGACTGAAAAGGACTGCAGATGCTGTTGGATTCTGACCTCCCTGCACTCGAAGTGGATTTTCTGGAGCTACAGAAGCCCAATTGGCGCGCTCTCAACGGCGTTGGAAAGTACACATCCTGGGCTTTCCAGCAATATATGATAGTCTATACTTTGCCCAAGATTTGATGGCCCAAACCGGCGTTCAAAGTCACTTTCAAATTTTCCTGCGTTAAACGCCGGAACTGGCACCAAAGTGGGAGTTAAACGCCCAAACTGGCACAGAAGCTGGCGTTTAACTCCAAGAGAAGTCTCTACACGAAAATGCTTCAATTCTCAGCCCAAGCACACACCAAGTGGGCCCGGAAGTGGATTTTTATGTCATTTACTCATCTTTGTAATTCTTAAGCTACTAGTTCCCTATAAATAGGACCTTTTACTATTGTATTTTCATCTTTTGATCACTTTAGATCTCTAGATCATCTTTGGACATCTAGTTCTTAGATTATTTGGGGGCTGGCCTCACGGCCATGCCTAGACCTTATTCTTATGTATTTTCAACGGTGGAGTTTCTACACACCATAGATTAAGGTGTGGAGCTCTGCTGTACCTCGAGTATTAATGCAATTACTATTGTTCTTCTATTCAATTCAGCTTGTTCTTGTTCCAAGATATCACTTGTTCCTCAACTTGATGAATGTGATGATCCGTGACACTCATCATCATTCTCACCTATGAACGTGTGACTGACAACCACCTCCATTCTACCTTAGTTTGGGTGAATATCTCTTGGATTCCTGATACACGATGCATGGTTGATCGACTGACAACCGAGCGCTCGCCTGACAAACGAGCCAGCCATTCCGTGAGATCAGAGTCTTCGTGGTATAGGCAAGAACTGATGGCGGCATTCAAGAGAATCCGGAAGGTCTAAACCTTGTCTGTGGTATTCTGAGTAGGATTCAATGATTGAATGACTGTGACGTACTTCAAACTCCTGAGGGCGGGGCGTTAGTGACAGACACAAAAGAATCACTGGATTCTATTCCGGCCTAATTGAGAACCGACAGATGGATAGCCGTGCCGTGATAGGGTGCGTTGAACATTTCCACTGAGAGGATGGGAGGTAGCCACTGACAACGGTGAAACCCTTGCATAAGCTTGCCATGGAAAGGAGTAAGAAGGATTGGATGAAGACAGTAGGAAAGCAGAGAGACGGAAGGGACAAAGCATCTCCATTCGCTTATCTGAAGTTCTTACCAATGAATTGCATAAGTATCTCTATCTTTATCTTTATGTTTTATTCATCATCTATACCCATTTGAGTCTGCCTGACTAAGATTTACAAGGTGACCATAGCTTGCTTCATACCAACAATCTCTGTGGGATCGACCCTTACTCGCGTAAGGTTTATTACTTGGACGACCCAGTACACTTGCTGGCTAGTTGTGCGAAGTTGTAGTGATCACAATTTCGTGCACCAGTAATTCAGTTGGAGTTAACATAGAGGGAGACATCCTCATTGATGAGGATAAGCCCATCACTAAGAAGAGGATGGAGCAAACAAGAGATCCCACTCATGGACATGAGGAGATTCCTCGTCATGAAATCCCTGAGATGCCTCAAGGGATGCACTTTCCTCCACAAAACTATTGGGAGCAAATCAACACCTCCATAGGAGAATTGAGTTCCAACATGGGACAACTAAGGGTGGAGCACCAAGAACATTCCATCCTCCTCCATGAAATTAGAGAAGATCAAAGAATCATGAGAGAGGAGCAACAAAGGCAAGGAAGAGACATTGAGGAGCTCAAGCACTCCATAAGATCTTCAAGAGGAAGAACAAGTCACCATCACTAAGGTGGACCCGTTCTTTAATCTCCTTGTTCTTTATTTGTCTATTTTTCGAAAATTATGCTTTATGTTTGTGTCTTATGATCATTAGTATCTTAGTGTCTATGCCTTAAAGTTGTGAATGTCCTATGAATCCATCACCTTTCTTAAATGAAAAATGTTCTTAATTGAAAAAGAGAAGAATTGCATGAATTTCGAATTTTATAACAGATTAATTATTTTGATGTGGTAGCAATACTTTTGATTTCTGAATGTATGCTTGAATAGTGCATATGTCTTTTGAAGTTGTTGTTCATGAATGTTAAAATTGTTGCCTCTTAAAAGAATGATGAAAAAGGAGACATGTTATTGAGGATCTGAAAAATCATAAAAATGATTCTTGAAGCAAGAAAAAGCAGTGAATTCAAAAAAAAAGAGAAGAGCAAGCAGAAAAAACCAATAGCCCTTTAAACCAAAAGGCAAGGATAATAAAAAGGATCCAAGGCTTTGAGCATCAGTGGATAGGAGGGCCTACAGGAATAACATCATGGCCTAAGCGGCTAAACCAAGCTGTCCCTAACCATGTGCTTGTGGCGTGAAGGTGTCAAGTGAAAACTTGAGACTAAGCAGTTAAAGTCGTGATCCAAAGAAAAAAGAGTGTGCTTAAGAACCCTGGACACCTCGAATTGGGAACTCTAGCAAGGCTGAGTCACAATCTGAAAAGGTTCACCCAGTTATGTGTCTGTGGCATGGATGTATCCGGGTGTAATACTAAAAAACAGAGTGCTTTGGGCCACGGCCAAGACTCATAAGGTAGCTGTGTTCAAGAATCATCATACTTAAATAGGAGAATCAATAACACTATCCGGATTCTGAGTTCCTATAGAAGGCAATCATTCTGAATTTCAAAGGATAAAGTGAGATGCCAAAACTGTTCAGAGGCAAAAAGCTAAAAGCCCCGCTCATCTAATTAATACTGATCTTCATAGATGTTTTTGGAATTCATTGTATATTCTCTTCTTTTTATCCTATTTGATTTTTAGTTGCTTGGGGACAAGCAACAATTTAAGTTTGGTGTTGTGATGAGCGGATAATTTATTCGCTTTTTGGCATTGTTTTTAGTATGTTTTTAGTATGTTTTAGTTAGTTTTTATTATATTTTTATTAGTTTTTATTTAAAATTTACTTTTTTGGACTTTACTATGAGTTTGTGTGTTTTTCTGTGATTTCAGGTATTTTCTGGCTGAAATTGAGGGACCTGAGCAAAAATCTTATTCAGAGGCTGAAAAAGGACTGCAGATGCTATTGGATTCTGACCTCCCTGCACTCGAAGTGGATTTTCTAGAGCTACAGATACCCAAATGGTGCGCTCTCAATTGCGTTGGAAAGTAGACATGCTGGGCTTTCCCGCAATATATAATAGTCCATACTTTTCCCGAGATTTGATGGCCTAAACAGGCATTCCAAGTCAGCTTCAGAATTCCCAGCGTTTAACGCCGGAACTGGCACAGAAGTGGGAGTTAAACGCCCAAACTGGCACAAAAGCTGGCGTTTAACTCCAAGAAAAGTCTCTACACATGGAAGCTTCAATGCTCAGCCCAAGCACACACCAAGTGGGCCCGAAAGTGGATTTTTATGTCATTTACTCATTTCTGTAAACCCTAAGCTACTAGTTCTCTATAAATAAGACCTTTTGCTATTGTATTTTCATCTTGGTTCTTCTGGTTCCCTCTCTGGGGCCGAAGCCAATGATCACCATTATCACTTATGTATTTTCAACGGTGGAGTTTCTACACACCACAGATTAAGGTGTGGAGCTCTGCTGTACCTCGAGTATTAATGCAATTACTACTATTTTCCATTCAATTCAGCTTATTCTTGTTCTAAGATATTCATTCGCACCCAAGAACATGATGAATGTGATGATTATGTGACACTCAACATCATTCTCACTTATGAACGCGTGCCTGACAACCACCTCCGTTCTACATGCAAACAAGGCTTGAATGTATATCTCTTGGATTCCTTAATCAGAATCTTCGTGGTATAAGCTAGAATCCATTGGCGGCCATTCTTGAGAATTCGGAAGGTCTAAACCTTGTCTGTGGTATTTTGAATAGGATTCAGGGATTGAATGACTGTGACGAGCTTCAAACTCGCGATTGTGGGGCGTTAGTGACAGACGCAAAAGAATCACTGGATTCTATTCCGACATGATCGAGAACCGACAGATGAATAGCTGTGCTGTGATAGAGCGCGTTGAACATTTTCACTGAGAGGACGGGACTGTAGCCATTGACAACGGTGATGCCCAACATACAGTTTGCCATGGAAAGGAGTAAGAAGGATTGGATGAAGACAGTAGGAAAGTAGAGAGACAGAAGGGACAAAGCATCTCCATACGCTTATCTGAAATTCTCACCAATGAATTACATAAGTATCTCTATCTTTATTTTATGTTTTATTCATCTTTTAATTATCAATCCTCCATAACCATTTGAATCCGCCTGACTGAGATTTACAAGATGACCATAGCTTGCTTCATACCAATAATCTCCGTAGGATCGACCCTTACTCGCGTAAGGTTTATTACTTGGACGACCCAGTACACTTGCTGGTTAGTTGTGCGAAGTTGTGATAAAGAGTTGAGATTGCAATTGAGCGTACCATGTTGATGGCACCATTGATGATCACAATTTCGTGCACCAATCGGCCAGGTTGTCCAAGTAACCCAGTGGCTCAACGACCTTCATGAAGACTAAGGTCAGGCTGGTATGTAATGACTTTAATTTTGTTATTAACTTAGTAATATTCTTTTACATATCATTACTAGGCACCTTATCATATTATTTTAATGCAACATGTGTAGTTGAAGTTGTTGGATCACGAGGCGACATTGCTGAGATGTTCAAGTAAACCCACACGTTGAAGGAGAACAAAGCAAGATTTTCTGATCAACAGTCTCAGGATCATTATGTGAGTAAACATACATCTGATCTTCTGAGATAAAATTAGAGAATAACTATATAGCTACCGTACTAATCACAATAACATGTGTTACATAGGAGTCCTACACGTAAAGACTAGAGACTGCGACTCAGCAATCTCAGTAAAGTGGGGAGAACACTGGCAATGGATCTGCTACTTCAGTTGTCGATCCCAATACAGTTTGGTGCGAGATTGCCTTAGTGCCGTACAATAACTACGTATATGGGCTGGGGTCGTTCTTTGCCAGTTGCCTCCACACCTCCATGTTGAGGCCATTGTCTACCTCTGCCACTAATCGAGCCCTCAAGCTCGAGGAAGGTGTAAATTTGAGGCTGTAGGTGCAAGAGCTCACCCGCAGCCTTCACTAGCAGGCTCAAGATCTTACCAATTATTGGGAAAGGTAACAGGAGATCCTCACACGTGTGACATACATAGATGACCTCAGGCTGTAGTGGAGGTAGCAACTGGAGCAGATGGAACAGTTGGAGCGGCTTAAGCAAATGGAGGCTCAGATGAAGGTGTACCAGGCTTAGATGCACGTTGCTGGCATCATCCCTACTGGTGGTGGTAGCGAGCCTGGTGTCGGTAGCAGACCTGCTAGTGGCAACAGTCCTGCTGGTGGCACATAGACATCACCACCTTCTACACGCCTCATCAAGGCCATGGAAATGTCAACGATGATGGCGATGAGGACCACCTGGATCTTAAGAAATTAGTGTTTCATTTTAAATAATAAGTTTCTATTTCACAATTTAAAAAAAATTGACATTACCATCGGATTTATTGAGGGAATAATCCGACGGTAATAGTGCGGAAAACAACATATTGTGGTGGCAAAGTTACCGTCGAAAAAGTTTGCCGGTAATCAAATGGTTTTTTGAGCAGGTAATTCATTGTAGAATTCGGACGAAAAAATTCTGACGGTACACATTTACCGACAAGGTTTATACCGTCCCATTCCTTTTAATGGTAACTTATTTACCATATGATTTTGTTCATTTTTCCGACAGAAAATTCGATGGTACTCAGCATTTTTCTTATAGTGTTTCTAAGCCTTTTCTCATTCACAATCAACGCTTTCTTAACTGTTCTTTTCTTTTTCTTCAAGATTCACAATCATCATGCCAAGGTTTGATTGATCTAATTAGAGATTCAATTAGACGTTACTTGACTCAATCCGTTAATCCTCATAGGAATGCTATCCACTCACTGTGGTATTACTTGGAGCTATTTGATGAACTTGCCAATATATGCGCACATCAATTTTGCCTCATCACTAGAAGCTTTTTGGGTTTGATAGAAAACGGGTGGGAATGGTGATGGCATGTGTCAAGGGCACTAGCTATAAGTTTAAAGTCAATGGTAGTCTATCAAAAGGATAAAATTCCAGAGAGGTCTGAGGCAAGGTGATCCACTGTCACTGTTCATCATGGCGGCTGAGGTCTTTAGTATTCTTATGGAGGTGGCTTACTGATGTGCTATAAACTTGATAGCCACGATTTTAGGAAATTGCACGATCGGCAAAAATTCCTTCCGGAAAGTGCACCGGTTATCGTCAAGTAAAAACTCACAATAGAGTGAGGTCGAATCCCACAAGGATTGGTTGAGTGAGCAATTCGGATTAGAAGTGTGTTCTAGTTGAGCGGAATCAAGATTTAGATGAGAATTGCGGAATGTAAAATTGGCGGAAAACGTAAATGGCAAGAAATTGATAGTGCGGAATCTTAAATTGCATGAACTAAAGAGCGAGAAGCTAAATTGCTGAATTTAAAAGGGGATCGGGGTGATTGCATGAATTTAATTGCAGAATGTAAAGAGAAAGTGGTAGATCAGAAATGGGGAATTCATTGGGTTTCAGGAGATATTGAGATCTCCGAATCAAAACATTTTTTATCCCTTCCTCAACCAATGCATTCATTGAATTTTGCTTGGCAATCTTATATGATTGGATCCCAATCCCTTGGCTCACCAATTCTCTCTAAAAACAAACAAATTCCCAATCCCTTGGTTTAAATGTTCATAAGAAGAGATTATGCTCGATCACTGATTATACCACACAGTTTCATGAACCACAATTTGGTAGGATTACATGTCACAATATCCATCCAAACCCCAATCCAATTCACTGTGAGAAAGCTTCTCTAGCATGAATCCTCCATTCCTTTCCCAAGGTTCCGAAGGATTCCAATTATGGATAGTTTCTTTCCCAAGACAACTAACCAATGGAATTAGATCGAGAAGCTTTCTAACAAAATTCAAGAGAAAATATTGAAGAAGAAGATAAAAACTATTATTGATTCATTGAATTACAATAGAGCTCCCTAACCCAATGAATGGGGGTTTAGTGAGTCATAGCTCTGAATTCAATTACAAAAAGATGAAAACTAGCAAAATGATCAAAAAGTTCTCCGTAAGTCCTTTTTTTTTCAAACTTAAATTCTATCCTATTTATACACTTTCTAAATTGAGCTTCTGTTGTGTTTCTTGGGCTTTGAGGCTTTTCCCTGATTTCCTTTTGCTTTGGGTTTATGATCCATAATCCTGATGAGGCTGCTGATCCAATTCTGTAACATTCATTGAGCCAACTTAGTGATAATCAAGTAATGACACATGACTCAACAAATTGAAATTCCAGACTCATCAATTCTTCAGGCCCAATCCCATAAACCATGATATTCAATTGGGTTTCATACCAGAGTACGTTTAAGTTAATGCTTGTGCTCAAATGCTAACTTAAACTGCAATATCTTTGGCCCAGAAACCTTTTCAATTAGTGGCGTTTAAGTTGCAGTTTAAGCTTAAACTGCAACTTAAACGTTGGACACTCCTGGAGGTGATATAAGTCGAACACGTTTAAGCTTCAGTTTAAGGTTAAACTGAAGCTTAAACGTGGAAATGGAAGAAGGCAACCCTGGAGTGTGGAATTGTCGAACACGTTTAAGCTTCAGTTTAAGGTTAAACTGAAGCTTAAACGTGGAAATGGAGAAAAGCCATCCTGGAGGGTAAAGGTCGAACACGTTTAAGCTCCAGTTTAAGCTTAAACTGGAGCTTAAACGTGGAAATGCAAAACGCAACCCTGGAGGAGAATGGTCGAACACGTTTAAGCTCCAGTTTAAGGTTAAACTGGAGCTTAAACGTGGAAATGGCTCCCTGGTGCTTTCAATTCTGGCGTTTAACTTCCAGTTTAAGGTTAAACTGGAGGTTAAACGCCACTTTCAGCCCTTTCCTCAGCTTTCATGATTTTGGCGTTTAAGCTCCAGTTTAAGCTTAAACTGGAGCTTAAACTCCACATGTGATATTCAAGCTTCCTTTATTGATTTTGTTGCTTCCTTGCCTAGCCTCTTCTTCCCTGAAATCATCCAAACAACTGCATCAAAGTCTTGCAAAATTTCATGAGAAATCTTTCATTCATAGCATTCAAGTAATATAACTAAAAACTCATGAAATTTGCATCAAAATCATACTGTTTGGATGGTTCATTGCTTTGTTATTCATTTAACCATTCTTGGTTACTTTAAGCTCAAGAAAATGCATAAAACAACTAAAACTAACAGAAAAATGCTAGTGAAACTAGCCTAAGATGCCTTGGCATCACAACACCAAACTTAATACTTGCTTGTCCCTAAGCAAGTCCTGAGTTACTTGAGAAGAAAGTATGAAACAGAAAGCAATTACATTGGCTATATTAGTAAGCACTTGAAGTTCATCAGAAGGGTTTTATGCAGAAAGTTGCAGCATCACTTTTTCATTCTTATCAGGTAAGATTATCACTTTTTCATTGCATCCATCAAACACTGCTATGGCCTCTTGTTATTCTTATGTCCTTGGCACTTTTCCCTTCTTTATTTTTCTTTTTCTTAGAGCTCCTTTGCTCCTTGTTTGCTCAGTGTCATGTGTTGCACAAGCCTTTGGCATTTTCTTTTTCTTATCAGTGCACTACACATATCCACTACAGGCATTTTAGTTCACATTTCTTCTTGAGACATTGGTGCCCAGCACCTCTTTGTGTGACTAAATGTTTTGTATTTAGGTTGCTCTTGATAATGGACTTTTGGTTGATAATCCCGGGTTAGTTAACCCAAGTTACCAAGTGTTGAAACACTCCTCAGAACCTATTCATCCAAGCATATCCTTAATACATAAACACCACAGGCATTTGTCTCAGAAGTTTAAACCATTGGTGCCTAGCTTATTTTCTCAATTTTTTTGCTTTTTGGTTGCCCTTTTTCAGTGGCTTTTTCTTCTTCTTTTTCTTTCTTTTTCATGGCCAAAGACATTTATTCAACAAGATCCATAGACAGTATTCAAACTTCTACACAAAAATGATAATTCTACACTCAATTTCCAGTGATCTGACTAAACAATCAAGCATGCATACCACCACTTAATTCTACTTGATTTGTCACTAATTGAGCCAAGTTACTTTTGTTCAAACTTTTCTTTTATTTTTGGAAACAGAACAAGCATGGCAAGCATTTGTTTAAGAAGGTGAAGTTATATCCAAACATCTAGGCATTCACTTTATTCAAAGCAGTAAACCAACACTCATACTAAAAACTTCACATTCCAGAAAGATTCAACAATTACAGTTTAAACCAGAACAAGCATGCTTTTGTTTGCCTTTTAAAGAATGGTCAAGGAACAACACCACCTTGTGAAATTTCTTGTTTTCTCTTTGTTGCCAGGAAACAATTTGATTTCTCCTTCCTCTCCTAGTTGTTGCTTCATGTTCTTTCTAAGATCCTTGTTTCCTTTCCTGCAAAGAGTGATGAAGTTGCTTGCTTCTCAAGCACTTGAGTGGTTAGCTCAACTATGTATGGGCACGTGTCTGAGTCTTAAGTTGGTGTGTGAACACCAAACTTAGTCTCCTACTTACTCCTCTGCTCTTTGAATCCTTGAATTCTCCTTGGAATGAAGTTGCTGCTAAGGATTTTAAGCATTTCTGTGATTGCTTAGAATGGTTGTTCCTTTCATATAATTCAAAGGTTGTTGTGTTCAGTTGATCTGTATGGTGGAACACCAAACTTAGAGTCACACATTCCCCTTTGAATTATTGATCCACGAATTCATTGTTTGGTGTGAAACACCAAACTTAATTCTTTGCAATGCACAGAAACTACTTAACCTTTTTATTGAAACAAATAAAAGAAACAGCAAAGGAGTATTACCTCAGGTTGGGTTGCCTCCCAACAAGCGCTTCTTTAACGTCACTAGCTTGACGGTTAGCTTCCTCAGTTGAGGTGATATTTAACCTTGTCCTTCTCCTCCACATCTCCCAAGTAATGTTTGAGTCTTTGACCATTCACAGTGAAGGTTCGTTGTGACTTTTCTTCCATGATTTCTACTTGTCCATATTGGGAGACCTTGGTGACAAGGAATGGTCCAGACCACCTTGATTTTAGCTTCCCTGGAAATAGCTTCAGCCTAGAATTGTAGAGCAATACTTTTTGTCCCTCTTCAAATTTCCTTGGGGCTATGTTGCTGTCATGCTTCTTCTTTGCTCTTTCTTTGTAAATTTTGGCATTCTCATAAGCTTCAGCTCTGAATTCTTCCAACTCTTGAATTTGCAACATCCTTCTTTCTCCAGCAGCTTTGCTGTCCAAGTTCAAGAGTTTCAAGGCCCAGAATGCCTTGTGCTCCAACTCCAGTGGCAAATGGCAAGCTTTTCCATATACTAGTTGGTAAGGAGACATTCCAATTGGTGTTTTGAAAGCTGTCCTATATGCCCAAAGAGCATCATCTAGCTTAATCGACCAGTCCTTCCTTGAAGTTCCCACAGTTTTTTCCAGGATTCTTTTGAGTTCCCTATTAGATATTTCGGCTTGCCCACTTGTCTGTGGATGGTATAGTGTGGCTACCTTGTGTTTGACTCCATATTTTAGAAGCAATGCCTCTAATGGTTTGTTGCAGAAGTGGCTTCCTCCATCACTGATGATTGCTCTTGGAACCCCAAAACGGCAAAAAATGTGTTTTCTGAGGAAATTCATGACTACCTTATTATCATTGGTTGGAGTTGCTATTGCTTCAACCCATTTGGAGACATAGTCTACTGCCACAAGAATGTAATTATTTGAGTATGAGGTGGGAAAGGGTCCCATGAAATCTATCCCCCATACATCAAACAATTCAAGTTCCAGAATGAATTATTGTGGCATTTCATTTCTTCTTGGCAGGTTCCCCGCTTTCTGGCATTCATGGCAGTGCTTCACTAGTTCCTTTGCATCTTTGAAGATGGTGGGCCAATAAAAACCACACTGCAACACCTTAGCTGCTGTTCTTTCTCCTGCAAAATGTCCTCCATAAGTGGAGCCATGGCAGTCCCATAAGACTTCCCTTCCTTCTTCCTCTGATATGCATCTTCTGAGTATGCCATCCGAACATTTTTTGAACAAGTATGGTTCGTCCCAGATGAAGTATTTGGCATCATTTACCACTTTCTTCCTTTGATGCTTGTTAAATTCCAACGGCAAACTCCCAGTGGCCTTAAAGTTTGCTATGTCTGCAAACCAGGGTGCTTTGTGAATTACCATGAGTTGTTCATCAGGAAAGCACTCATTTATATGTGTGCTTTGTGTGCTTCCTTCTTCACATGGTATCCTTGATAAATGGTCTGCCACCTTGTTCTCTACACCCTTCTTGTCTTTGATTTCAATGTCAAATTCCTGCAACAAAAGAACCCATCTAATAAGTCTTGGTTTGGATTCTTGTTTAGCAAGTAAGTATTTTAAAGCTGAATGATCAGTGAAGACAATGACTTTAGATCCAATGAGATAGGATCTAAATTTGTCAAATGCAAAGACTATTGCCAAGAGTTCTTTTTCAGTGGTTGTGTAATTCCTTTGGTTATCATTCAAGACTTTACTGGCATAATAAATCACATGTACCAAATTGTCTTTCCTTTGTCCTAACACTGCCCCAATAGCAAGGTCTGATGCATCACACATCAGTTCAAAAGGTAAGTTCCAATCAGGTGGGGCAATGATAGGTGCAGAGGAAAGTTTTTGCTTCAAAAGTTCATAGGCTAGCATGCAATTTTTATCAAATTCAAATGGTGTATCAGAGACAAGCAAGTTACTCAAAGGTTTGGCTATTTTAGAAAAGTCTCTAATATACCTTCTGTAAAAGCCAGCGTGTCCCAAAAAACTCCTAACTGCCTTGACATTACTTGGTGGAGGTAGTTTTTCAATGAGTTCCACCTTAGCTCTGTCCACCTCAATGCCTCTATTAGAGATTTTGTGGCCAAGGACTATTCCTTCTGTGACCATGAAATGACACTTTTCCCAGTTTAATACTAGGTTGGTCTCTTGGCATCTCTTAAGCACCAAGGCAAGGTGGTGTAGGCAGCTAGGAAAAGAATCTCCAAACACAGAAAAATCATCCATGAAAACCTCAATAAATTTTTCAATCATGTCCGAAAAGATGGACAGCATGCATCTTTGGAAAGTGGCAGGTGCATTGCACAATCCAAAGGGCATGCGTCTATAAGCAAAAACTCCATATGGACAAACAAATGATGTTTTCTCTTGATCTCTTGGATCAACTACTATCTGATTATAGCCTGAGTATCCATCCAGAAAGCAATAGTAAGCATGTCCTGCAAGCCTTTCAAGCATCTGATCCATGAATGGGAGTGGGAAATGATCTTTTCTGGTGGCTTCATTGAGCTTCCTGTAGTCTATGCACATCCTCCACCCAGTGACAGTTCTTGTGGGTATGAGTTCGTTCCTCTCATTTGGCACCACAGTTATGCCACCTTTCTTTGGAACTACATGGATGGGACTAACCCATGGGCTATCAGAAATGGGGTAGATTACCCTGCCTGCCATAACTTCATGACCTCCTTTTGTACCACTTCTTTCATGACGGGATTCAATCTTCTCTGAGCTTGAATGGAGGGTCTAGCATCCTCTTCTAACAAGATTTTATGCATGCATATGGATGAACTTATCCCCTTCAAATCAGCTAGGGTCCATCCAATGGCATCTTGATGAGTTTGTAGCACCTTGATCAATTCTTCTTCCTGTTCTTGGCTCAGGGCAGAGCTAATGATAACAGGATGGCTCTCATCACTACCCAAGTATGCTTACTTGAGATTAGGGGGCAATGCTTTGAGCTCAGGTTTTGGTGCTTCCTTCTCTTCTTTCACTCTCTCTGGCATGCTTGGCATGGTTGTTTCAGCAGCCTTGATGTCACTAACTTCAATATCCTTGGTGAACTCCTCCTCTGCCTCTTCCTTTGTTGTTTCCTCAAAGGTTTCTTGTACTGCAATGTCCACTACATCCACCCTCATGCATTCCTTTAGTGATTCTGATGGATAGCTCATTGCCTTGAATACGTTAAACACCAATTGCTCATCATGTAGTCTAAGAGTGAGTTCACCCTTTTGGACATCTATGATGGCTCCAGCAGTAGCCAAGAAGGGTCTTCCCAGGATTATCGAAGCTTTGGCTTCTTCCACCATATCTAACACCACAAAATCGGCAGGAAATATAAAATCTCCCACTTTCACCAACAAATCCTCAACTATCCCATGAGGGAATTTAAAAGTTCGATCTGCCAATTGGAGGGCCATTCTTGTTGGTTTGGCTTCCTCAATCTTCATTCTTCTCATCATTGTTAGAGACATCAAATTGATACTGGCCCCTAAGTCACACAAGGCCTTCTCCACCATGACTTCTCCTATGATGCAGGGGATTTGGAAACTGCCTGGATCCTTCAATTTCTGAGGCAATTTGTGTTGAATGATGGCACTGCATTCTTCAGTCAACAACACAGTTTCCTCATTTCTCCAGCTTCTCTTCTTGGTCATTAATTCCTTTAAGAATTTTGCATAGAGTGGCATTTGCTCTATTACCTCAGCAAACGGAATGTTGATTTGAAGCTTCTTGAAAATCTCCAAAAATCTGGAGAATTGGCCATCCTTTTCACTTTTCATCAAACGTTGAGGATATGGTGCTTTGGGTGTATAAGGCTTCAGGACCTCTTTTTCTTTTTCTTTTGTTGCAGACGGTGTAAAAGATTGTCCCTGTTCCTTGTCTCTCACATTTTCCTTTGCTTCATCCTCTGTGGTTTCCTTTGAGATCTCCTTTAGCTTCTTTCCACTTCTGAGAGTTATGGCCTTACATTCTTCCCTTGCAATAGCCTTGGCAACATGAGAAACGCTTGGCCCAGGGTTTTGCTTAGACAAATACCCAATTTGATTTTCTAGCTTCTGGATGGCAGCTCATTGGTTTTGCAAGTTAGAATTTACTTCTTCCTTAAAGGCTTTTAATTCGGTTATGTCTTGACCCATGGTTGCAAGCATTCTTTCTATCCTGTTTAATTGATCTTGAAATTGTTTGTTCGGATTAGGTTGGGTAGGTTGATTATTTTGGCCATGATATGGTGGTTGGGAGTAAGTGTTTTGTGTGGCTTGGTATGATCTTTGGTTGGAGTTTTGGTATGTGGAATTGTTATGTTGGTTGGGGTTGTAAGGTTTGTGGTTTTGTGGTTGGGTTTGCTGGTTTCCCCACCCAAAGTTTGGGTGGTTTTTCCAGCCTGGGTTGTAAGTGTTGGAATGTGGATCATATGGTTGCCTTTGTTGATTTCCCACATAGTTGGCCTCTTCCCAGTCACCTCCTTCAGTGCTTACCTCCTCTTGATCTTGTGTGTGTATTGCAGCCACTTGATTTGTTTCTAATTTCCTGGTGAGCTCTGCTAGTTGCTTGGCAAACACCTTGTTTTGGGCTAGAATTGTATCAACATGGTTCAGCTCCATGACTCCCTTAGTTTTGTGTCTCTCTGAAGCATAGTAGTACTCATTCTCAGCCACTGTCTCAATCACTTCAATGGCTTCTTCCACAGTCTTTTTCCTGTTTAATGAACCTCCTGATGAATGGTCTACAGCCTTCCTTGATTCATAAGAAAGTCCATCATAGAAAATATGCAATTGCACCCAGTCATGGAACATGTCTGGTGGGCATTTCCTTGTCAAATCCTTGAACCTCTCCCATGCCTCGTAGAGAGTTTCACCATTTTGTTGTCTAAAAGTCTGAACCTCAGATCGAAGCCTATTGACCTTTTGTGGGGGGTAGAAACGTGCCAGAAACTTGCTTTTCACCTCATCCCAGGTTGTTAAGCTCCCCTTTGGGAATGATTCCATCCACTTAGCTACCTTGTCCCTAAGTGAAAATGGGAACAAGAGCAGTTTATAGGCATCTTCCTGGACTCCATTGGACTTCACAGTGTCACAAATTCTCAGGAATTTTGTGAGATGTTGGTTTGGATCTTCATTAGCACTCCCACCAAATGAACAATGATTCTCCACCAGTGATATTAGCTGTGGTTTGAGTTCAAAATTGTTGGCCTGAATGGGTGGTTTCTGAATGCTGCTACCACAATTCCCAGAGGTTGGGTTTATGTATGAACGAAGAACCCTCCTCTCGGGAATGGCATTGTTTCCATCAGCTCTCTCATGGTTGTGAACTTCTCTATCCATGTTGAGATCTAGAGCTTCCTCAAAATTTTCCTCAGATTCTCCTTCAGATTCTTCTTCTCCCAGTACTCTCTTCCCTCTTGCTTCCCTTCTAAGTTTATGAAGGGTCCTCTCTGGTTCGGTATATGGATGAGTTGATGTCTCTCCTCTCCTACCTGTCATACAAGAACACAGCACAGGCAACAAACAAGTGAAATACTCTTGGTTAATGGAAGAGTATGGTTAGAGCAGTTGGGGAATTAATTCAAATAGTTAGTGAGTCAGTGAGTTAGTTGCTTGAATTTAAAGGCATAAAGAAAGAAAGCAAGTAACAGAGTGCAGAAATTAAAATTCAACAAGTAATTTGAACTGAATTAACAAAACAAGAAAAATGCTCAATCTAGTTAACTTCCAATTTGAGAATTGTCAATCGAAAACCAATCCCCGGCAACGGCGCCATAAACTTGATGTGCTATAAACTTGATAGCCACGATTTTAGGAAATTGCACGATCGGCAAAAATTCCTTCCGGCAAGTACACCGGTTATCGTCAAGTAAAAACTCACAATAGAGTGAGGTCGAATCCCACAAGGATTGGTTGAGTGAGCAATTCGGATTAGAAGTGTGTTCTAGTTGAGCGGAATCAAGATTTAGATGAGAATTGCGGAATGTAAAATTGGCGGGAAACGTAAATGGCAAGAAATTGAAAGTGCGGAATCTTAAATTGCATGAACTAAAGAGCGAGAAGCTAAATTGCTGAATTTAAAAGGGGATCGGGGTGATTGCATGAATTTAATTGCAGAATGTAAAGAGAAAGTGGTAAATCAGAAATGGGGAATTCATTGGGTTTCAGGAGATATTGATATCTCCGAATCAAAACATTTTTTATCCCTTCCTCAACCAATGCATTCATTGAATTTTGCTTGGCAATCTTATATGATTGGATCCCAATCCCTTGGCTCACCAATTCTCTCTAAAAACAAACAAATTCCCAATCCCTTGGTTTAAATGTTCATAAGAAGAGATTATGCTCGATCACTGATTATACCACACAGTTTCATGAACCACAATTTGGTAGGATTACATGTCACAATATCCATCCAAACCCCAATCCAATTCACTATGAGAAAGCTTCTCTAGCATGAATCCTCCATTCCTTTCCCAAGGTTCCGAAGGATTCCAATTATGGATAGTTTCTTTCCCAAGACAACTAACCAATGGAATTAGATCGAGAAGCTTTCTAACAAAATTCAAGAGAAAAGATTGAAGAAGAAGATAAAAACTATTATTGATTCATTGAATTACAATAGAGCTCCCTAACCCAATGAATGGGGGTTTAGTGAGTCATAGCTCTGAATTCAATTACAAAAAGATGAAAACTAGCAAAATGATCAAAAAGTTCTCCGTAAGTCCTTTTTTTTTTCAAACTTAAATTCTATCCTATTTATACACTTTCTAAATTGAGTTTCTGTTGTGTTTCTTGGGCTTTGAGGCTTTTCCCTGATTTCCTTTTGCTTTGGGTTTATGATCCATAATCCTGATGAGGCTGCTGATCCAATTCTGTAACATTCATTGAGCCAACTTAGTGATAATCAAGTAATGACACATGACTCAACAAATTGAAATTCCAGACTCATCAATTCTTCAGGCCCAATCCCATAAACCATGATATTCAATTGGGTTTCATACCAGAGTACGTTTAAGTTAATGCTTGTGCTCAAATGCTAACTTAAACTGCAATATCTTTGGCCCAGAAACCTTTTCAATTAGTGGCGTTTAAGTTGCAGTTTAAGCTTAAACTGCAACTTAAACGTTGGACACTCCTGGAGGTGATATAAGTCGAACACGTTTAAGCTTCAGTTTAAGGTTAAACTGAAGCTTAAACGTGGAAATGGAAGAAGGCAACCCTGGAGTGTGGAATTGTCGAACACGTTTAAGCTTCAGTTTAAGGTTAAACTGAAGCTTAAACGTGGAAATGGAGAAAAGCCATCCTGGAGGGTAAAGGTCGAACACGTTTAAGCTCCAGTTTAAGCTTAAACTGGAGCTTAAACGTGGAAATGCAAAACGCAACCCTGGAGGAGAATGGTCGAACACGTTTAAGCTCCAGTTTAAGGTTAAACTGGAGCTTAAACGTGGAAATGGCTCCCTGGTGCTTTCAATTCTGGCGTTTAACTTCCAGTTTAAGGTTAAACTGGAGGTTAAACGCCACTTTCAGCCCTTTCCTCAGCTTTCATGATTTTGGCGTTTAAGCTCCAGTTTAAGCTTAAACTGGAGCTTAAACTCCACATGTGATATTCAAGCTTCCTTTATTGATTTTGTTGCTTCCTTGCCTAGCCTCTTCTTCCCTGAAATCATCCAAACAACTGCATCAAAGTCTTGCAAAATTTCATGAGAAATCTTTCATTCATAGCATTCAAGTAATATAACTAAAAACTCATGAAATTTGCATCAAAATCATACTGTTTGGATGGTTCATTGCTTTGTTATTCATTTAACCATTCTTGGTTACTTTAAGCTCAAGAAAATGCATAAAACAACTAAAACTAACAGAAAAATGCTAGTGAAACTAGCCTAAGATGCCTTGGCATCACAACACCAAACTTAATACTTGCTTGTCCCTAAGCAAGTCCTGAGTTACTTGAGAAGAAAGTATGAAACAGAAAGCAATTACATTGGCTATATTAGTAAGCACTTGAAGTTCATCAGAAGGGTTTTATGCAGAAAGTTGCAGCATCACTTTTTCATTCTTATCAGGTAAGATTATCACTTTTTCATTGCATCCATCAAACACTGCTATGGCCTCTTGTTATTCTTATGTCCTTGGCACTTTTCCCTTCTTTGTTTTTCTTTTTCTTAGAGCTCCTTTGCTCCTTGTTTGCTCAGTGTCATGTGTTGCACAAGCCTTTGGCATTTTCTTTTTCTTATCAGTGCACTACACATATCCACTACAGGCATTTTAGTTCACATTTCTTCTTGAGACATTGGTGCCCAGCACCTCTTTGTGTGACTAAATGTTTTGTATTTATGTTGCTCTTGATAATGGACTTTTGGTTGATAATCCTGGGTTAGTTAACCCAAGTTACCAAGTGTTGAAACACTCCTCAGAACCTATTCATCCAAGCATATCCTTAATACATAAACACCACAGGCATTTATCTCAGAAGTTCAAACCATTGGTGCCTAGCTTATTTTCTCAATTTTTTTGCTTTTTGGTTGCCCTTTTTCAGTGGCTTTTTCTTCTTCTTTTTCTTTCTTTTTCATGGCCAAAGACATTTATTCAACAAGATCCATAGACAGTATTCAAACTTCTACACAAAATGATAATTCTACACTCAATTTCCAGTGATCTGACTAAACAATCAAGCATGCATACCACCACTTAATTCTACTTGATTTGTCACTAATTGAGCCAAGTTACTTTTGTTCAAACTTTTCTTTTATTTTTGGAAACAGAACAAGCATGGCAAGCATTTGTTTAAGAAGGTGAAGTTATATCCAAACATCTAGGCATTCACTTTATTCAAAGCAGTAAACCAACACTCATACTAAAAACTTCACATTCCAGAAAGATTCAACAATTACAGTTTAAACCAGAACAAGCATGCTTTTGTTTGCCTTTTAAAGAATGGTCAAGGAACAACACCACCTTGTGAAATTTCTTGTTTTCTCTTTGTTGCCAGGAAACAATTTGATTTCTCCTTCTTCTCCTAGTTGTTGCTTCATGTTCTTTCTAAGATCCTTGTTTCCTTTCCTGCAAAGAGTGATGAAGTTGCTTGCTTCTCAAGCACTTGAGTGGTTAGCTCAACTATGTATGGGCACGTGTCTGAGTCTTAAGTTGGTGTGTGAACACCAAACTTAGTCTCCTACTTACTCCTCTGCTCTTTGAATCCTTGAATTCTCCTTGGAATGAAGTTGCTGCTTGATGCCAAGGCATCTTAGGCTAGTTTCACTAGCATTTTTCTGTTACTTTTAGTTGTTTTATGCATTTTCTTGAGCTTAAAGTAACCAAGAATGGTTAAATGAACAACAAAGCAATGAACCATCCAAAACATTATGATTTTGATGCAAATTCCATGAGTTTTTAGTGATATTACTTGAATGCTATGAATGGATGATTTCTCATGAAATTTTGCAAGACTTTGATGCAATTGTTTGGATGATTTCAGGGAAGAAGAGGCTAGGCAAGGAAGCAACAAAATCAAATAAGGAAGCTTGAATATCAAATAGGACGTTTAAGCTCCAGTTTAAGGTTAAACTGGAGCTTAAACGCCAAAATCATGAGAAGAGAGGAAATGCTGTAACTGGCGTTTAACCTCCAGTTTGACCTCAAACTGGAAGTTAAACGCCAGAATGAGAGAAGGCACTAAGGAGCATTCCACGTTTAACCTCCAGTTTGACCTCAAACTGGAGGTTAAACGCCAGAATGATGATTTGAACCAAAGGAGCATTCCACGTTTAACCTCTAGTTTGACCTTAAACTAGAGGTTAAACGTGTTCGACACCTTCTTTCTCACCAAGAAGCATTCCACGTTTAACCTCTAGTTTGACCTCAAACTGGAGGTTAAACGCCAGAAGTAAGAAAGGCACCAGGAGCATTTCCACGTTTAAGCTCCAGTTTAACCTTAAACTGGAGCTTAAACGTGTTATATGGAACAGCTTGACCATGCCTTCTTCAAACGTAAATAACTTGAGCTACAAACCTTCAAAAGAGGTGATTCAAAATGCATTGGAAAGAAGACATCTAGAGCTTTCCAAGCATATATGGCATGCATGGTGGATACTAAAAATTGAGGGAGAAAACAGCCCCGTAATGTGCATAGAAGAGCATAGTACCAACATGCAATCAGGCCAGCTGACCTCTTCACCTTCCTTGGAGTATAACGTGAGCTATAGAGATCCAATTGAGGTGCTTCCAGTTGCGTTAGAAAGCTGACATCCATAGCTTTCCAACGAGGTATAATAGTCTATATTTGGCATCAAATTGGCAAGGTTGAGAAGAGAACAAAGTGACGACTCAAGAAAGGGAGGTTAAACGTGTTCTATAGTGTGTCTTCAATTCCAAGTTTAACCTCCAGTTTGACCTCAAACTGGAGGTTAAACGTGTTCGATAGTTTTTCTCCTCCAGGGTGTATTCTTCATTTCCAAGTTTAACCTCCAGTTTGACCTCAAACTGGAGGTTAAACGTGTTCGACTATGTACACTCCTGGGGTGCTTTCTTCCAATTCCACGTTTAAGTTTTAGTTTGACCTTAAACTGAAACTTAAACTTCAACTTAAACACCACCATTTGAAAAGGTTTCTGGGCCAAATATATTGAAGTTTAAGTTAGCATTTGAGCACAATTATTAACTTAAACTTATTATGGTATGAAACCCAATTGAATATCATGGTTTATGGGATTGGGCTTGAAGAATTGATGAGTCTGGAGCATCCATTTGTTGAGTCTTGTGTCATTACTTGTTTATCACTAAGTTTGCTCAATAAATGTTACAGATTTGAATCACAGCCTCATCAGGATTATGGACCATAAACCCAAAGCAAAAGGAATTCAAGGAAAGGCCTCAAAGCCCAAGAAACACAACAGAAGCTCAATTTAGAAAGTGTATAAATAGGATAGAATTTAAGTTAGTTGACACTTTTTGGATTTTTAGGAACTTTTGACACTTTAGAACTTTTCATATTGTGTAATTGAATTCAGAGCCATGACTCACTAAACCCCTTTCATTGGGTTAGGGAGCTCTATTGTAATTCAATGAATCAATAATAGTTTTATCTTCTTCTTCAATCTTTTCTCTTGAATTTTGTTAGAAAGCTTCTCGATCTAAATCCATTGGGTAATTGTCTTGGGAAAGAAATTACCCATAATTGGAATCCTTCGGAACCTTGGGAAAGGAATGGAGGATTCATGCTAGAGAAGCTTTCTCACAGTGAATTGGATTGGGGTTTGGATGGATATTGTGACATATAATCCTACCAAATTGTGGTCCATGAAACTGTGTGGTATAATCAGTGATCAAGCTTCATCTCTTCTTATGAACATTTAAACCAAGGGATTGGGAATTTGTTTGTTTTTAGAGAGAATTGGTGAGCCAAGGAATTGGGATCCAATCATATAAGATTGCCAAGTAAGATTCAATGAATGCATTGGTTGAGGAAGAGATGAAAATGTTTTGATTCGGAGATTTCAATATCTCCTGACCCCAATGAACTCCCCATCTCTGATCTACCCTTTCTATTTACATTCTGCCACTTTCAATTCATGCCATCACCCCAATTCCCTTTTAATTTCAGCAATTTACTTTCTAGCACTTTAATTCTCGCAATTTAAGATTCTGCTAATCTCATTTCCTTGCAATTTACATTTCCCGCCAATTTACTTTATGCAATTCACATCCAATTCTTGATTTCGCTCAACTAACCAAACTTCTAATTCGAATTGCTCACTCAACCAATCCTTGTGGGATTCGACCTCACTCTATTGTGAGTTTTTACTTGACGATAACCGGTGCACTTGCCGGAAGGAATTTTGCCGATCGTGCAATTTCCTTAATCGTAGCTATACTCAGTTTATAGCATCATCAAGTTTATGGCGCCGTTGCCGGGGATTGGTTTTCGATTGACAATTCTCAAATTGGAAGTTAACTAGATTGAGCATTTTTCTTGTTTTTGTTAATTTAGTTCTAGTTTCTTGTTGAATTTTTAAATTCTGCACTCTGTTACTTGCTTTTTCTTTCTTATGCCTTTCAATTCTAGCAACTAACTCACTAACCCACTAACTATTTGAATTAATTCCTCAACTGCTCTAACCATACTCTTCCATTAACCAAGAGTATTCCACTTGTTTGTTGCTTGTGGTGTGTTCTTGTATGACAGGTAGGAGAGGAGAGGCATCAACTCCTCCATATACCGAACCAGAGAGGACCCTTCATAGACGTAGAAGGGAAGCAAGAGGGAAGAGAGTACTGAGAGAAGAGGAATCTGAAGGAGAATCTGTGGACAACTTTGAGGAAGCTCTAGATCTCAACATGGATAGAGAATTTCACAACCATGAGAGGGCTGATGGAAACAATGCCATTCCTGAGAGGAGGGTTCTTGGTTCATACATAAACCCAACCTCTGGGAATTGTGGTAGCAGCATTCAGAAACCACCCATTCAGGCCAACAATTTTGAACTCAAACCACAGCTAATATCATTGGTGGAGAATCATTGTTCATTTGGTGGGAGTGCTAGTGAAGATCCCAACCAACATCTCACAAAATTCCTTAGAATTTGTGACACAGTGAAGTCCAATGGAGTCCAGGAAGATGCCTATAAACTGCTCTTGTTCCCATTTTCACTTAGGGACAAGGCAGCTAAGTGGTTGGAATCATTCCCAAGGGACAGCCTAACAACCTGGGAAGAGGTGGAGAGCAAGTTTCTGGCACGTTTCTACCCCCCACAAAAGGTCAATAGGCTTCGATCTGAGGTTCAAACTTTTAGACAACAAGATGGTGAGACGCTCTACGAGGCATGGGAGAGGTTCAAAGAATTGACAAGGAAATGTCCACCCAACATGTTCCCTGAGTGGGTGCAATTGCATATTTTCTATGATGGACTTTCTTATGAATCAAGGAAGGCTGTAGACCATTCATCAGGAGGTTCATTGAACAGGAAAAAGACTGTGGAAGAAGCCATTGAAGTGATTGAGACAGTGGCTGAGAATGAGTACTACTATGCTTCAGAGAGACACAACACTAAGGGAGTCATGGAGCTGAACCATGTTGATGCAATTCTAGCTCAAAACAAGGTGTTTGCCAAGCAACTAGCAGAGCTCACAAGGAAATTAGACACAAAGCAAGTGGCTGCAATACACACACAAGATCAAGAAGAAGTAAGCATTGAAGGAGGTGATTGGGAAGAGGCCAACTATGTGGGAAATCAACAAAGGCAATCATATGATCCACATTCCAACACTTACAACCCAGGATGGAAAAACCACCCAAACTTTGGGTGGGGAAACCAGCAAACCCAACCACAAAACCACAAACCTTACAACCACAACCATCATAACAATTCCACATACCAAAACTCCAACCAAAGATCATACCAAGCCACACAAAATACTTACTCCCAACCACCATATCATAGCCAAAATAACCAACCTGCCCAATCCAATCCGAACCAACAATTTCAGGATCAATTAAACAGGATAGAAGGAATACTAGCAAACATGGGTCAGGACATAAATGAGTTGAAAAGCTTCAGGGATGATGTGAGAGCTACCTTAAGGGACCATGGTGAAAAACTCAAGAAGATGGAGTCTCGAGTAGGAGAGCTATCTCAACAGGCCCCTAAGTCAACTGCAGTATTCCCTAGTGACACAGAAAAGAATCCTAAAGGGGAACAAAAGGGAGTGAGATGGGAAGAATGCAAGGCCATCACCATGTTGAAAGAAGTCTCAGAAGAAGAAGGAATCAGACCCTCAGGAAAGGAGCCAGAAGTCTTGAAAGAAGCTATGGAAGAAGCTAAGCAGGAAAGTGAAACTGAGCAAGCCAAAGAATTGCAAAAGGAAGGCATGCTGGGAACATACCAACCAAAAGCACCATTTCCTCAAAGGTTAGGAGGAGGTGAAAAAGGGAAAACATATTCAAGGTTCTTAGAGACATTTAAGTCTCTACACATCAATATTCCCTTCCTTGAGATCCTCCAGCAGATGCCTACACACATCAAGTATTTGAAGGAATTGCTGAGCAAGAAAAGAGTTTTGAAGGGAGGACAAACTGTAATCATGAACAAAGAATGCAGTGCACTCATCAAGAAGGATATGGTTTCTAAGAAAACAGACCCAGGAAGTTTTCATATCCCCTGCATCATAGGGGAAACAAAAATTGACAGAGGATTCTGTGATATAGGAGCTAGCATAAATGTGATGCCTCTGACTCTTATGAGGAGGCTACAACTGAATGAGGTGAGATCCACTGATGTAATCATACAACTGGCTGACAAAACTCAAAAGCAAGCTGAAGGGGTAGTTGAGAATGTGCTGGTGAAAGTGGGAAATTATTTTTTTCCCACAGACTTTGTCATTTTAGACATGGAGGAAAGCTACCTACACCCTATCATTCTGGGAAGGCCATTTCTAGCCACTGCTAGAGCGCTCATAGATATAGAACAAGGAGAGCTAATTTTGAGAGTACATGATGAACAGATCGTTTTCCATGTTTTTAAACCTGCATCTGAGCCTGAACCAGAATCTGAAAAGCCTAAGGATGATAGTAGCAATCTATGCTTGGAGGAAAGCAGTTCAGCAGCTGAAACTCTAAAGCAATCCTTTGAAGGCAAACAAGAATTGCAAGAGTTAAAGCCACAAGAATCAATAGAAACAGATCAAAAGGATCCTCCTAGCATAAGGGTCAATGACGAACTCCTCAAGAGAGAGGGAAGAATTGTAAAGAAATTGCCAAGAGGGTAGAGAAACAAGAAAATTCCCACTGAAGGTTTCTCTCCGGGAGATAAAGTGATATCAAGTCATTATTTGCAAATCCCACCTGGCCTTAAACCCATTCCTTCTCAGCTCCCTCAAGTGTTCACAATCAGGAAGGTTCTTTCTATGGAACATTTGGAAATCATGAAGGAATCAAATGGGGATGTTTCCATAGTGAGAGGAGAGGACATCAGGCACTACAATCCACCCTAACAAGGGACAACCGTCAAGCTAGTGACGTTAAAGAAGCGCTTGTTGGAAGACAACCCAACCTGAGGTAATACTCTTTTGCTGTCTCTTTTAATTGTTTCAATAAAAAGGGTAAAGTAGTTTCTGTGCATTGCAAAGAATTAAGTTTGGTGTTTCACACCAAGCAATGGATTTGTGGATCAATAATTCAAAGGGGAATGTGTGACTCTAAGTTTGGTGTTCCACCATAAAGTTCAACTGAACACAACAACCTTTGAATTATATGAAAGGAACAACCATTCTAAGCAATCACAGAACGCTTATAATCCTTAGCAGCAACTTCATTCCAAGGAAAATACAAGGATTCAAAGAACAGAGAAGTGAGTAGGAGACTAAGTTTGGTGTTCACACACCAACTTAAGACTCAGATACTTGCCCATATATAGTTGAGCTAACCACTCAAGTGCTTGAGAAGCAAGCAACTTCATCACTCTTTGCAGGAAAGAAACAAAGATCTTAGAAAGAACATGAAGCTACAACTAGGAGCAGAAGGAGAAATCAAATTGTTTCCTGGCAGCAAAGAGAAAACAAGAAATTTCACAAGGTGGTGTTGCTCCTTGACCATTCTTTAAAAGGCAAACAAAAGCATGCTTGTTCTGGTTGAAACTGTAATTGTAAATCTTTCTGGAATGTGAAGTTTTTAGTATGTTAGTCTGTTTACTGCTTTGAATAAAGTGAATGCCTAGATGTTTGGATATAACTTCACCTTCTTAAACAAATGCTTGTCATGCTTGTTCTGTTTCCAAAAAGTAAAAGAAAAGTTTGAACAAAAGTAACTTGGCTCAATTAGTGACAAATCAAGTAGAATTAAGTGGTGGTATGCATGCTTGATTGTTTAGTTAGCTCACTGGAAATTGAGTGTAGAATTATCATTTTGTGTAGAAGTTGAATACTGTCTATGGATCTTGATGAATAAATGTCCTTGGCCATGAAAAAGAAAGAAAAAGAAGAAGAAAAGCCACTGAAAAGGGCAACCAAAAAGCAAAAGAATTAAGAAAATAAAGCTAGGCACCAATGGTTTGAACTTTTGAGACATATGCCTGTGGTGTTTATGTACTAGGATCTGCTTGGATGAATAGGTTCTGTGGAGTGTTTCAACACTTGGTAACTTGGGTTAACTAACCCGGGATTATCAACCAAAAGTCCATTATCAAGAGCAACCTAGCTACAAAACATTTAGTTACACAAAGAGGTGCTGGGCACCAATGTCTCAAAAAGAAATGTGAACTAAAATGCCTATAGTGGATATGTGTACTGCACTGATAAGAAAAAGAAAATGCCAAAGGCTTGTGCAACACATGACACTGAGCAAACAAGGAGCAAAGGAGCTCTAAGAAAAAGAAAAACAAAGAAAGAAAAAGTGCCAAGGACATAAGAATAACAAGAGGCCATAGCAGTGTTTAATGGATGCAATAAAAAGTGATAATCCTACCTGATAAGAATGAAAAAGTGATGCTGCAACTTTCTGCATAAAACCCTTCTGATGAACTTCAAATGCTTGCTAATATAGCCAATGTAATTGCTTCTGTTTCATACTTTCTTCTCAAATATCTCAGGACTTGCTTAGGGACAAGCAAGTATTAAGTTTGGTGTTGTGATGTCAAGGCATCTTAGGCTAGTTTCACTAGCATTTTTCTGTTAGTTTTAGTTGTTTTATGCATTTTCTTGAGCTTAAAGTAACCAAGAATGGTTAAATGAACAACAAAGCAATGAACCATCTAAAACATTATGATTTTGATGCAAATTCCATGAGTTTTTAGTGATATTACTTGAATGCTATGAATGGATGATTTCTCATGAAATTTTGCAAGACTTTGATGCAATTGTTTGGATGATTTCAGGGAAGAAGAGGCTAGGCAAGGAAGCAACAAAATCAAATAAGGAAGCTTGAATATCAAATAGGACGTTTAAGCTCCAGTTTAAGGTTAAACTGGAGCTTAAACGCCAAAATCATGAGAAGAGAGGAAATGCTGTAACTGGCGTTTAACCTCCAGTTTGACCTCAAACTGGAAGTTAAACGCCAGAATGAGAGAAGGCACTAAGGAGCATTCCACGTTTAACCTCCAGTTTGACCTCAAACTGGAGGTTAAACGCCAGAATGATGATTTGAACCAAAGGAGCATTCCACGTTTAACCTCTAGTTTGACCTTAAACTAGAGGTTAAACGTGTTCAACACCTTCTTTCTCACCAAGAAGCATTCCACGTTTAACCTCTAGTTTGACCTCAAACTGGAGGTTAAACGCCAGAAGTAAGAAAGGCACCAGGAGCATTTCCACGTTTAAGCTCCAGTTTAACCTTAAACTGGAGCTTAAACGTGTTATATGGAACAGCTTGACCATGCCTTCTTCAAACGTAAATAACTTGAGCTACAAACCTTCAAAAGAGGTGATTCAAAATGCATTGGAAAGAAGACATCTAGAGCTTTCCAAGCATATATGGCATGCATGGTGGATACTAAAAATTGAGGGAGAAAACAGCCCCGTAATGTGCATAGAAGAGCATAGTACCAACATGCAATCAGGCCAGCTGACCTCTTCACCTTCCTTGGAGTATAACGTGAGCTATAGAGATCCAATTGAGGTGCTTCCAGTTGCGTTAGAAAGCTGACATCCATAGCTTTCCAACGAGGTATAATAGTCTATATTTGGCATCAAATTGGCAAGGTTGACAAGAGAACAAAGTGACGACTCAAGAAAGGGAGGTTAAACGTGTTCTATAGTGTGTCTTCAATTCCAAGTTTAACCTCCAGTTTGACCTCAAACTGGAGGTTAAACGTGTTCGATAGTTTTTCTCCTCCAGGGTGTATTCTTCATTTCCAAGTTTAACCTCCAGTTTGACCTCAAACTGGAGGTTAAACGTGTTCGACTATGTACACTCCTGGGGTGCTTTCTTCCAATTCCACGTTTAAGTTTTAGTTTGACCTTAAACTGAAACTTAAACTTCAACTTAAACACCACCATTTGAAAAGGTTTCTGGGCCAAATATATTGAAGTTTAAGTTAGCATTTGAGCACAATTATTAACTTAAACTTATTATGGTATGAAACCCAATTGAATATCATGGTTTATGGGATTGGGCTTGAAGAATTGATGAGTCTGGAGCATCCATTTGTTGAGTCTTGTGTCATTACTTGTTTATCACTAAGTTTGCTCAATAAATGTTACAGATTTGAATCACAGCCTCATCAGGATTATGGACCATAAACCCAAAGCAAAAGGAATTCAAGGAAAGGCCTCAAAGCCCAAGAAACACAACAGAAGCTCAATTTAGAAAGTGTATAAATAGGATAGAATTTAAGTTAGTTGACATTTTTTGGATTTTTAGGAACTTTTGACACTTTAGAACTTTTCATATTGTGTAATTGAATTCAGAGCCATGACTCACTAAACCCCTTTCATTGGGTTAGGGAGCTCTATTGTAATTCAATGAATCAATAATAGTTTTATCTTCTTCTTCAATCTTTTCTCTTGAATTTTTTTAGAAAGCTTCTCGATCTAAATCCATTGGGTAATTGTCTTGGGAAAGAAATTACCCATAATTGGAATCCTTCGGAACCTTGGGAAAGGAATGGAGGATTCATGCTAGAGAAGCTTTCTCACAGTGAATTGGATTGGGGTTTGGATGGATATTGTGACATGTAATCCTACCAAATTGTGGTCCATGAAACTGTGTGGTATAATCAGTGATCAAGCTTCATCTCTTCTTATGAACATTTAAACCAAGGGATTGGGAATTTGTTTGTTTTTAGAGAGAATTGGTGAGCCAAGGAATTGGGATCCAATCATATAAGATTGCCAAGTAAGATTCAATGAATGCATTGGTTGAGGAAGAGATGAAAATGTTTTGATTCGGAGATTTCAATATCTCCTGACCCCAATGAACTCCCCATCTCTGATCTACCCTTTCTATTTACATTCTGCCACTTTCAATTCATGCCATAACCCCAATTCCCTTTTAATTTCAGCAATTTACTTTCTAGCACTTTAATTCTCGCAATTTAAGATTCTGCTAATCTCATTTCCTTGCAATTTACATTTCCCGCCAATTTACTTTATGCAATTCACATCCAATTCTTGATTTCGCTCAACTAACCAAACTTCTAATTCGAATTGCTCACTCAACCAATCCTTGTGGGATTCGACCTCACTCTATTGTGAGTTTTTACTTGACGATAACCGGTGCACTTGCCGGAAGGAATTTTGCCGATCGTGCAATTTCCTTAATCGTAGCTATACTCAGTTTATAGCATCATCACTGCTAAGGATTTTAAGCATTTCTGTGATTGCTTAGAATGGTTGTTCCTTTCATATAATTCAAAGGTTGTTGTGTTCAGTTGATCTGTATGGTGGAACACCAAACTTAGAGTCACACATTCCCCTTTGAATTATTGATCCACGAATTCATTGTTTGGTGTGAAACACCAAACATAATTCTTTGCAATGCACAGAAACTACTTCACCTTTTTATTGAAACAAATAAAAGAAACAACAAAGGAGTATTACCTCAGGTTGGGTTGCCTCCCAACAAGCGCTTCTTTAACGTCACTAGCTTGACGGTTAGCTTCCTCAGTTGAGGTGATATTTAACCTTGTCCTTCTCCTCCACATCTCCCAAGTAATGTTTGAGTCTTTGACCATTCACAGTGAAGGTTCGTTGTGACTTTTCTTCCATAATTTCTACTTGTCCATATTGGGAGACCTTGGTGACAAGGAATGGTCCAGACCACCTTGATTTTAGCTTCCCTGGAAATAGCTTCAGCCTAGAATTGTAGAGCAATACTTTTTGTCCCTCTTCAAATTTCCTTGGGGCTATGTTGCTGTCATGCTTCTTCTTTGCTCTTTCTTTGTAAATTTTGGCATTCTCATAAGCTTCAGCTCTGAATTCTTCCAACTCTTGAATTTGCAACATCCTTCTTTCTCTAGCAGCTTTGCTGTCCAAGTTCAAGAGTTTCAAGGCCCAGAATGCCTTGTGCTCCAACTCCAGTGGCAAATGGCAAGCTTTTCCATATACTAGTTGGTAAGGAGACATTCCAATTGGTGTTTTGAAAGCTGTCCTATATGCCCAAAGAGCATCATCTAGCTTAATCGACCAGTCCTTCCTTGAAGTTCCCACAGTTTTTTCCAGGATTCTTTTGAGTTCCCTATTAGATATTTCGGCTTGCCCACTTGTCTGTGGATGGTATAGTGTGGCTACCTTGTGTTTGACTCCATATTTTAGAAGCAATGCCTCTAATGGTTTGTTGCAGAAGTGGCTTCCTCCATCACTGATGATTGCTCTTGGAACCCCAAAACGGCAAAAAATGTGTTTTCTGAGGAAATTCATGACTACCTTATTATCATTGGTTGGAGTTGCTATTGCTTCAACCCATTTGGAGACATAGTCTACTGCCACAAGAATGTAATTATTTGAGTATGAGGTGGGAAAGGGTCCCATGAAATCTATCCCCCATACATCAAACAATTCAAGTTCCAGAATGAATTATTGTGGCATTTCATTTCTTCTTGGCAGGTTCCCCGCTTTCTGGCATTCATGGCAGTGCTTCACTAGTTCCTTTGCATCTTTGAAGATGGTGGGCCAATAAAAACCACACTGCAACACCTTAGCTGCTGTTCTTTCTCCTGCAAAATGTCCTCCATAAGTGGAGCCATGGCAGTCCCATAAGACTTCCCTTCCTTCTTCCTCTGATATGCATCTTCTGAGTATGCCATCCGAACATTTTTTGAACAAGTATGGTTCGTCCCAGATGAAGTATTTGGCATCATTTACCACTTTCTTCCTTTGATGCTTGTTAAATTCCAACGGCAAACTCCCAGTGGCCTTGAAGTTTGCTATGTCTGCAAACCAGGGTGCTTTGTGAATTACCATGAGTTGTTCATCAGGAAAGCACTCATTTATATGTGTGCTTTGTGTGCTTCCTTCTTCACATGGTATCCTTGATAAATGGTCTGCCACCTTGTTCTCTACACCCTTCTTGTCTTTGATTTCAATGTCAAATTCCTGCAACAAAAGAACCCATCTAATAAGTCTTGGTTTGGATTCTTATTTAGCAAGTAAGTATTTTAAAGCTGAATGATCAGTGAAGACAATGACTTTAGATCCAATGAGATAGGATCTAAATTTGTCAAATGCAAAGACTATTGCCAAGAGTTCTTTTTCAGTGGTTGTGTAATTCCTTTGGTTATCATTCAAGACTTTACTGGCATAATAAATCACATGTACCAAATTGTCTTTCCTTTGTCCTAACACTGCCCCAATAGCAAGGTCTGATGCATCACACATCAGTTCAAAAGGTAAGTTCCAATCAGGTGGGGCAATGATAGGTGCAGAGGAAAGTTTTTGCTTCAAAAGTTCATAGGCTAGCATGCAATTTTTATCAAATTCAAATGGTGTATCAGAGACAAGCAAGTTACTCAAAGGTTTGGCTATTTTAGAAAAGTCTCTAATAAACCTTCTGTAAAAGCCAGCGTGTCCCAAAAAACTCCTAACTGCCTTGACATTACTTGGTGGAGGTAGTTTTTCAATGAGTTCCACCTTAGCTCTGTCCACCTCAATGCCTCTATTAGAGATTTTGTGGCCAAGGACTATTCTTTCTGTGACCATGAAATGACACTTTTCCCAGTTTAATACTAGGTTGGTCTCTTGGCATCTCTTAAGCACCAAGGCAAGGTGGTGTAGGCAGCTAGGAAAAGAATCTCCAAACACAGAAAAATCATCCATGAAAACCTCAATAAATTTTTCAATCATGTCCGAAAAGATGGACAGCATGCATCTTTGGAAAGTGGCAGGTGCATTGCACAATCCAAAGGGCATGCGTCTATAAGCAAAAACTCCATATGGACAAACAAATGATGTTTTCTCTTGATCTCTTGGATCAACTACTATCTGATTATAGCCTGAGTATCCATCCAGAAAGCAATAGTAAGCATGTCCTGCAAGCCTTTCAAGCATCTAATCCATGAATGGGAGTGGGAAATGATCTTTTCTGGTGGCTTCATTGAGCTTCCTGTAGTCTATGCACATCCTCCACCCAGTGACAGTTCTTGTGGGTATGAGTTCGTTCCTCTCATTTGGCACCACAGTTATGCCACCTTTCTTTGGAACTACATGGATGGGACTAACCCATGGGCTATCAGAAATGGGGTAGATTACCCCTGCCTGCCATAACTTCATGACCTCCTTTTGTACCACTTCTTTCATGACGGGATTCAATCTTCTCTGAGCTTGAATGGAGGGTCTAGCATCCTCTTCTAACAAGATTTTATGCATGCATATGGATGAACTTATCCCCTTCAAATCAGCTAGGGTCCATCCAATGGCATCTTGATGAGTTTGTAGCACCTTGATCAATTCTTCTTCCTGTTCTTGGCTCAGGGCAGAGCTAATGATAACAGGATGGCTCTCATCACTACCCAAGTATGCATACTTGAGATTAGGGGGCAATGCTTTGAGCTCAGGTTTTGGTGCTTCCTTCTCTTCTTTCACTCTCTCTGGCATGCTTGGCATGGTTGTTTCAGCAGCCTTGATGTCACTAACTTCAATATCCTTGGTGAACTCCTCCTCTGCCACTTCCTTTGTTGTTTCCTCAAAGGTTTCTTGTACTGCAATGTCCACTACATCCACCCTCATGCATTCCTTTAGTGATTCTGATGGATAGCTCATTGCCTTGAATACGTTAAACACCAATTGCTCATCATGTAGTCTAAGAGTGAGTTCACCCTTTTGGACATCTATGATGGCTCCAGCAGTAGCCAAGAAGGGTCTTCCCAGGATTATCGAAGCTTTGGCTTCTTCCTCCATATCTAACACCACAAAATCGGCAGGAAATATAAAATCTCCCACTTTCACCAACAAATCCTCAACTATCCCATGAGGGAATTTAAAAGTTTGATCTGCCAATTGGAGGGCCATTCTTGTTGGTTTGGCTTCCTCAATCTTCATTTTTCTCATCATTATTAGAGACATCAAATTGATACTGGCCCCTAAGTCACACAAGGCCTTCTCCACCATGACTTCTCCTATGATGCAGGGGATTTGGAAACTGCCTGGATCCTTCAATTTCTGAGGCAATTTGTGTTGAATGATGGCACTGCATTCTTCAGTCAACAACACAGTTTCCTCATTTCTCCAGCTTCTCTTCTTGGTCATTAATTCCTTTAAGAATTTTGCATAGAGTGGCATTTGCTCTATTGCCTCAGCAAACGGAATGTTGATTTGAAGCTTCTTGAAAATCTCCAAAAATCTGGAGAATGGGCCATCCTTTTCACTTTTCATCAAACGTTGAGGATATGGTGCTTTGGGTGTATAAGGCTTCAGGACCTCTTTTTCTTTTTCTTTTGTTGCAGACGGTGTAAAAGATTGTCCCTGTTCCTTGTCTCTCACATTTTCCTTTGCTTCATCCTCTGTGGTTTCCTTTGAGATCTCCTTTAGCTTCTTTCCACTTCTGAGAGTTATGGCCTTACATTCTTCCCTTGCAATAGCCTTGGCAACATGAGAAACGCTTGGCCCAAGGTTTTGCTTAGACAAATACCCAATTTGATTTTCTAGCTTCTGGATGGCAGCTCCTTGGTTTTGCAAGTTAGAATTTACTTCTTCCTTAAAGGCTTTCAATTCGGTTATGTCTTGACCCATGGTTGCAAGCATTCTTTCTATCCTGTTTAATTGATCTTGAAATTGTTTGTTCGGATTAGGTTGGGCAGGTTGATTATTTTGGCCATGATATGGTGGTTGGGAGTAAGTGTTTTGTGTGGCTTGGTATGATCTTTGGTTGGAGTTTTGGTATGTGGAATTGTTATGTTGGTTGGGGTTGTAAGGTTTGTGGTTTTGTGGTTGGGTTTGCTGGTTTCCCCACCCAAAGTTTGGGTGGTTTTTCCAGCCTGGGTTGTAAGTGTTGGAATGTGGATCATATGGTTGCCTTTGTTGATTTCCCACATATTTGGCCTCTTCCCAATCACCTCCTTCAGTGCTTACCTCCTCTTGATCTTGTGTGTGTATTGCAGCCACTTGATTTGTTTCTAATTTCCTGGTGAGCTCTGCTAGTTGCTTGGCAAACACCTTGTTTTGGGCTAGAATTGTATCAACATGGTTCAGCTCCATGACTCCCTTAGTTTTGTGTCTCTCTGAAGCATAGTAGTACTCATTCTCAGCCACTGTCTCAATCACTTCAATGGCTTCTTCCACAGTCTTTTTCCTGTTTAATGAACCTCCTGATGAATGGTCTACAGCCTTCCTTGATTCATAAGAAAGTCCATCATAGAAAATATGCAATTGCACCCAGTCATGGAACATGTCTGGTGGGCATTTCCTTGTCAAATCCTTGAACCTCTCCCATGCCTCGTAGAGAGTTTCACCATTTTGTTGTCTAAAAGTCTGAACCTCAGATCGAAGCCTATTGACCTTTTGTGGGGGGTAGAAACGTGCCAGAAACTTGCTTTTCACCTTATCCCAGGTTGTTAAGCTCCCCTTTGGGAATGATACCATCCACTTAGCTGCCTTGTCCCTAAGTGAAAATGGGAACAAGAGCAGTTTATAGGCATCTTCCTGGACTCCATTGGACTTCACAGTGTCGCAAATTCTCAGGAATTTTGTGAGATGTTGGTTTGGATCTTCATTAGCACTCCCACCAAATGAACAATGATTCTCCACCAGTGATATTAGCTGTGGTTTGAGTTCAAAATTGTTGGCCTGAATGGGTGGTTTCTGAATGCTGCTACCACAATTCCCAGAGGTTGGGTTTATGTATGAACCAAGAACCCTCCTCTCGGGAATGGCATTGTTTCCATCAGCTCTCTCATGGTTGTGAACTTCTCTATCCATGTTGAGATCTAGAGCTTCCTCAAAATTTTCCTCAGATTCTCCTTCAGATTCTTCTTCTCCCAGTACTCTCTTCCCTCTTGCTTCCCTTCTAAGTTTATGAAGGGTCCTCTCTGGTTCGGTATATGGATGAGTTGATGTCTCTCCTCTCCTACCTGTCATACAAGAACACAGCACAGGCAACAAACAAGTGAAATACTCTTGGTTAATGGAAGAGTATGGTTAGAGCAGTTGGGGAATTAATTCAAATAGTTAGTGAGTCAGTGAGTTAGTTGCTTGAATTTAAAGGCATAAAGAAAGAAAGCAAGTAACAGAGTGCAGAAATTAAAATTCAACAAGTAACTTGAACTGAATTAACAAAACAAGAAAAATGCTCAATCTAGTTAACTTCCAATTTGAGAATTGTCAATCGAAAACCAATCCCCGGCAACGGCGCCATAAACTTGATGTGCTATAAACTTGATAGCCACGATTTTAGGAAATTGCACGATCGGCAAAAATTCCTTCCGGCAAGTGCACCGGTTATCGTCAAGTAAAAACTCACAATAGAGTGAGGTCGAATCCCACAAGGATTGGTTGAGTGAGCAATTCGGATTAGAAGTGTGTTCTAGTTGAGCGGAATCAAGATTTAGATGAGAATTGCGGAATGTAAAATTGGCGGGAAACGTAAATAGCAAGAAATTGAAAGTGCGGAATCTTAAATTGCATGAACTAAAGAGCGAGAAGCTAAATTGCTGAATTTAAAAGGGGATCGGGGTGATTGCATGAATTTAATTGCAGAATGTAAAGAGAAAGTGGTAGATCAAAAATGGGGAATTCATTGGGTTTCAAGAGATATTGAGATCTCCGAATCAAAACATTTTTTATCCCTTCCTCAACCAATGCATTCATTGAATTTTGCTTGGCAATCTTATATGATTGGATCCCAATCCCTTGGCTCACCAATTCTCTCTAAAAACAAACAAATTCCCAATCCCTTGGTTTAAATGTTCATAAGAAGAGATTATGCTCGATCACTGATTATACCACACAGTTTCATGAACCACAATTTGGTAGGATTACATGTCACAATATCCATCCAAACCCCAATCCAATTCACTGTGAGAAAGCTTCTCTAGCATGAATCCTCCATTCCTTTCCCAAGGTTCCGAAGGATTCCAATTATGGATAGTTTCTTTCCCAAGACAACTAACCAATGGAATTAGATCGAGAAGCTTTCTAACAAAATTCAAGAAAAAAGATTGAAGAAGAAGATAAAAACTATTATTGATTCATTGAATTACAATAGAGCTCCCTAACCCAATGAATGGGGGTTTAGTGAGTCAAAGCTCTGAATTCAATTACAAAAAGATGAAAACTAGCAAAATGATCAAAAAGTTCTCCGTAAGTCCTTTTTTTTTTCAAACTTAAATTCTATCCTATTTATACACTTTCTAAATTGAGCTTCTGTTGTGTTTCTTGGGCTTTGAGGCTTTTCCCTGATTTCCTTTTGCTTTGGGTTTATGATCCATAATCCTGATGAGGCTGCTGATCCAATTCTGTAACATTCATTGAGCCAACTTAGTGATAATCAAGTAATGACACATGACTCAACAAATTGAAATTCCAGACTCATCAATTCTTCAGGCCCAATCCCATAAACCATGATATTCAATTGGGTTTCATACCAGAGTACGTTTAAGTTAATGCTTGTGCTCAAATGCTAACTTAAACTGCAATATCTTTGGCCCAGAAACCTTTTCAATTAGTGGCATTTAAGTTGCAGTTTAAGCTTAAACTACAACTTAAACGTTGGACACTCCTGGAGGTGATATAAGTCGAACACGTTTAAGCTTCAGTTTAAGGTTAAACTGAAGCTTAAACGTGGAAATGGAAGAAGGCAACCCTGGAGTGTGGAATTGTCGAACACGTTTAAGCTTCAGTTTAAGGTTAAACTGAAGCTTAAACGTGGAAATGGAGGAAAGCCATCCTGGAGGGTAAAGGTCGAACACGTTTAAGCTCCAGTTTACGCTTAAACTGGAGCTTAAACGTGGAAATGCAAAACGCAACCCTGGAGGAGAATGGTCGAACACGTTTAAGTTCCAGTTTAAGGTTAAACTGGAGCTTAAACGTGGAAATGGCTCCCTGGTGCTTTCAATTCTGGCGTTTAACTTCCAGTTTAAGGTTAAACTGGAGGTTAAATGCCACTTTCAGCCATTTCCTCAGCTTTCATGATTTTGGCGTTTAAGCTCCAGTTTAAGCTTAAACTGGAGCTTAAACTCCACATGTGATATTCAAGCTTCCTTTATTGATTTTGTTGCTTCCTTGCCTAGCCTCTTCTTCCCTGAAATCATCCAAACAACTGCATCAAAGTCTTGCAAAATTTCATGAGAAATCTTTCATTCATAGCATTCAAGTAATATAACTAAAAACTCATGAAATTTGCATCAAAATCATACTGTTTGGATGGTTCATTGCTTTGTTATTCATTTAACCATTCTTGGTTACTTTAAGCTCAAGAAAATGCATAAAACAACTAAAACTAACAGAAAAATGCTAGTGAAACTAGCCTAAGATGCCTTGGCATCACTTACAAAGAGAGAAATATTACGGGTTTCAGGTTAGTTTTGTTGGCCCAAATATTACACATTAACTTTTTGCAGATGGTTACATAATTTTTGTAAATACAATTGAGGAAGAAATCTATCAGATTATATTTATTTTTAAAAACGAGGTGCCAATTCAAGTTCAGGTGAATAAAAAGGATATATTGGGTATGTGATGATCGGATTTTTGTATGGTGTAGAATTTACAAATATATTCTTGTTGAAAATATAGTTCCTAAACCAACAATAATCTTTTCATACAAAAGTTTGGTTGTCACAAGTAACAAACCCCTAAAAATAATAACCGAAGTATTCAAATCTCGGGTCGTCTCTCAAGGAATTGCAGGGAAGTGTACTTATAATTGGTTATGGAAAAGTATATTTTTGGGATTTTGAATGAGAAACAAGAAAAGTAAATTGCAATGGAAATTAAATGATAAAAACAGTCTTGGCAAGGTTTGGTGGTCAAGGATCTCTATCCTTATCACTAACCACAACATGATAATTGTACGGATCAATCCCACTAAGTCATCCTCTAATGAGTAAAGGAAAGTCAAGTGAGCTATATCAATCCAAGTCCATAAGTCCTGGCTATTCACTAATTGAAGTAATGGAAGCTAGAGTTAATGGCTATCAATTATCAATCACTTGGACATTAGTAACTCAAGAAATCCTAAGTTACCTTCCCAAGCCAAGAACATAAAATTCTACTCTAACATCCTTCCAAGCATTTTATCAAATACTTGGTAGGCACAAAATAAAAGCATGGAAAACAACCGATTGCAAGCATCAATGACTAACAATTAAAGAGAGTAACAATAACCATGGAAAACATAAATTGCATTAACATGGAAATTGAATCTAACATCAAAAGTTCACAAACTAAATAGGAAAATAAATAAATCAATAAGAGAAGATAAACTCAGGTGCTAGAGTGATAGAATGTAGAATAGAAACTAAAATAAAGCAAGATAGAAATCTGAATTGGAGAAGAACTAATCATAAAAACCTAAAACCTAGAGAGAGAAGAGAGCCTCTCTCTCTAAAAACTACATCTAGAACATAAAATTATGTGTATGATTGATTGATTCAATGAATGATTAATTTCCCCCCTTCAGTCCTTGTTCTCTTTAGCCTTTTTTGGCCAAAGATTGGCTTCAAAACTGGGCCAGAAGCCCCTCTGAAATTGCCAGGTGCGATTTTATTAAAAGTGTCAGCGTGGGTATCTGATGCAGGTGGAAACTGTCTCTCAACAAATTTCTTTCGGCAAGTGTACCGAATTTGTCGTCAAGTAAAAACTCACAATAGAGTGAGGTCGAATCCCACAGGGATTGATTGATCAAGCAACTTTAATTAGAAGAATGTTCTAGTTGAGCGAATTCAGAATTTGGGTTGAGATTTGTAGAAAATAAAATGGCGGAAATGTAAATGACCGAAAAAGTAAATGCTAGAATTAAAGGGCTGAAAGTAAATGACTGAAAGTAAATTGCAGAATTGTAAATGGGAATGGGGTGTTTGCTCATAAAAGTAAACGCAGAAATTAAAAAGAATGGGTAAGATCAGAAATCGGGAGTTCATTGGGCTCAGGAGATGTTGCAATTCTCCGGATCAAGTTCATTTTCATCTCTTCCTCAATCAATGCATTCATTGATCTCTTTGGCAATCTTAATTGATCGAATGACAATTTCTTACAATTCAATCTCTCAAATCTTGATCAATAGCCAATTCCTTGGTCAATTGCTCATGAGAAGAGATGAAGTGTGGTCACTGATTATACCACATACATTTCCCAAATCAGGTGTTGAGAGGATTATAGTCACATATCCATCCAAACCCAATTTGGTCCAGCATGAGAAAGCATTTCTAGCTTGATCTCTTTATTCCTCTTTCAAGGTTCAGAAGAGATCCAAGTTTGAATATCTTCTTTTTCAAGATAACCACTCAATTGGATGAAGATCGAAAGCTTTCAAGTAAAATCAAGAGAAAAGATAGAAGAAGAATAATGAAAACTAGTATTGATCCATCAATTTACAACAGAACTCCCTAACCCAATGAAAGGGGTTTAGTTGTTCATAGCTCTAGAAAATGAAAACAAAGATGGAGAATACATCATGGAACTAGAAGAGCAGAGAAAGTAAAAAAATACAGAGAATAGTGCTATTTTCCAACTTCCAGAACTCCTAAATAATTCAAAGCTACTCCTATATATACTACTCTTCTCAGCTTCTAGTTGGCTCTTCAAGTCTTGGGCCTTTGGATCTTGAGTTTGAAGTAGTTCTCTTTTTTATTTGGGCTTGGCTTTACTTGCAGAGAGAAAGTGTGAAGTGGGCAGAGACTTTAGCTCAGGACTTTAGGGGTGTTAACGTTTAGTGAAAATATGAGTTCGAGAACGTTAGTGACACTCAACATTGTCACTAACGTTCCAATGTACCCCTTTGCCTCACGTTAGAGCCCACATTAACTAGGTTAACGTGGCTTCTAACGTGGCCTTGCCAACCTTCGAGAACGTTAGTGACACTTAACATTGTCACTAATGTTCCAGTGTGCCCCTATGTCTCACGTTAGAGTCCCACGTTAACGAAGTTAACGTGGCTTCTAACGTGGCCATTCTTAGCCATCCCCAACGTTAGTGACATTGTTGAGTGTCACTAACGTTGGCTCATCTTTCACTCATCAACGTTAGCTTCCACGTTAACTAAGTTAACGTGAAAGTTAACATGGCTCCTTGGGGGTTTTGTGGGTGCTTCCAACGTTAGTGACAATGTTGGGTGTCACTAACGTTGTCGACCTCCCTTGCCTTTTACGTTAGCTCCCACGTTAACCAAGTTAACGTGGAAGTTAACGTGGTACATTGCACCTTAGGCCAATGTTAGTGACAATGTTGAATGTCACTAACGTTGGCTTCCTTCCCCTTTTAACGTTAGAGGCCACGTTAACTAAGTTAACGTGTACTCTAACGTGGCCACGTATGATCATTGGCCAATGTTAGTGATAATGTTAAGTGTCACTAATGTTGGCTCAAAGTCCCTTCTTCACGTTAGAGTTCACGTTAACTTAGTTAACGTGACTCTTAACGTGGGCAATGAAGGCTTCGAGAGCGTTATTGGCAGTCACTTTTCTCATCAACTTTGCAAGTTACCTCCCATTCCACGTTAGTGGCTACGTTAATTAGATTAACGTGACTGCTAAGTGGTTCTTCCTTGCTTCCTTTGGTCCTGAAATCAAGCAATAGATTGCATCAAAGTTCTAGTCCAAGTCATGAGTAATGCAACATACAATTTGTCACTAAACTCATGCAAAATCCTCATGAAATCATGTAAAATGCACAATGTATGCTTGAATCAAGGTATAAGTGAATATCTACCCAAAACTAGCTTATTTCCTAAGGAAATGCATGAAACTACCCTAAAAACAGTAAAGAAAAGGTCAGTGAAACTGGCCAAGATGCCCTGGCATCACAACACCAAACTTAAAGCTTGCTTGTCCCTAAGCAAGTACTGGAACAAGAGAATGATGAATGGAATGCCAAGAGAAATGAGTCATTCTTGTGGAAGTCATGTCACTGATTTTATCGTGGTTTCATGCATAGCAACTTAGGTTCATTCCATTACTGGCTTTCAGACCTTTATCATGTCCTAAAACAATGACTTTGCTTACATCCCATGAGACTTTTATTGATCCTTTTATTGTCATTCCAGGGCTTATTTGTGTTCTTCAAGCTAAGTGCTCTGTAAGGGGGCAACTCTTTAAGATAAGCTTTCAGCCAACACTCCCGAACCAGTTGGTTCAAGGTGCTAGGTGTTGAGACACCCCTAAGGACTTACTCCCTAAAGTCTCTCCCCCATACATACACACCACAGGCATCTGGTTCATTTATTTTCCTTCTTGAGACCTTGGTGTCCAGCACCTCTTTGGGTTACTAAGTGCTCTGTGGTGAGGGTTACTCTTGATAGTGGACTTTCAGCTGATAATCCTGGGTTAGTTAACCCAAGTTACCAAGTGATAAAGCACTCCTGAGAGCTTATCCATCCAAGTAAATCCCTCACACAGGAACACCACAGACACATGCCTCAAGATTAAAACCATTGGTGCCTAGCCTTATTGCTTACTCTTTTTCCTTTGTTTTTCACTTTAAGTGTTCTTTCCCTTTCTCTTATTAGGATCTTGTTATTTACTTAGTCTTATGGGTATATTCAAAGTATAGTATTCAGGCCAGATAGTTGTCATCCCCACCTTATGGTTGAACCAACTTAGCTAACTTATGATCACACCAAAGACTCAGGAATGCACCTCCATATCATGAACTCCACTCTGGTCTTTTATAACATAAACATTCTCTTTTCATTTGATTCAAAGGACAAGCATACAATAAGTAATGGTATGATGCAGTAACACTTAAACCAGAAATCATAGACCTAAGCAATAAAACTTAAAATGCAGAATTGAAAAGGTTCAAACTAACATGGAAGCATGTTCTATTCCATACAAGATCTTCCTTATTTAAAGCATAGAAAAAGATGGAATAAAGAAGGAACTCCACCACCTTTTACTCTTGTGGCCGTCCATGCTCTTTTCCTTGCTTGTCCTCCTTGTGTCCTCTTGCATTTCCTCGCATCCGCGCCAATCTTGCTTGCTTCCAATCCTCAAGTGCTTTCCTTACTGATTCATGACTCTCTTCCACCCTTTGTCTCTCTTCTCGTGCTAATTCATCCTTCACTTCTTCATACCTTGCGATTCCTGGATGCAATATTGGCAGCTGTCTGATGAGCGGATAATTTGTACCCTTTTTGGCATTGTTTTTAGTATGTTTTTAGTAGTTTTAGTTTAGTTTTTATTATATTTTTATTAGTTTTTAGTTAAAATTCACTTTTCTGGACTTTACTATGAGTTTGTGTGTTTTTCTGTGATTTCAGGTATTTTCTGGCTGAAATTGAGGGATCTGAGCAAAAATCTGATCCAGAGACTCAAAAGGACTGTAGATGCTGTTGGATTCTGACCTCCCTGCACTCGAAGTGGATTTTCTGGAGCTACAGAAGCCCAATTGGCGCGCTCTCAACGGTGTTGGAAAGTAGACATCCTGGGCTTTCCAGCAATATATGATAGTCCATACTTTGCCCAAGATTTGATGGCCCAAACCGGCGTTCAAAGTCACCTACAGAAATTCCAGCGTTAAACGCCGGAACTGGCACCTAAATGGGAGTTAAACGCCCAAACTGGCACCAAAGCTGGCGTTTAACTCCAAGAGGAGTCTCTACACGAAAATGCTTCATTTGCTCAGCCCAAGCACACACCAAGTGGGCCCGGAAGTGGATTTTTATGTCATTTACTCATCTATGTACACCTTAGGCTACTAGTTTTCTATAAGTAGGACCTTTTACTATTGTATTACACAATCTTGGTAGCTATCTTTGAGTTTTATGCTATCTTAGATCATTGGGAGGCTGGCCTCACGGCCATGCCTAGACCTTGTTCTTATGTATTTTCAACGGTGGAGTTTCTACACACCATAGATTAAGGTGTGGAGCTCTGCTGTACCTCGAGTATTAATGCAATTACTATTGTTCTTCTATTCAATTCCGCTTGTTCTTTGTCCAAGATATCACTTGTTCTTCAACTTGATGAATGTGATGATCCGTGACACTCATCATCATTCTCACTCATGAACAAAGTGACTGACAACCACTCTTGTTCTACAAGCATACGAGGCTCTAGTGAATATCTCTTGGATTCCTGATACACGATGCATGGTTGATCGCCTGACAACCGAGTGCTCGCCTGACAAACGAGCCAGCCATTCCGTGAGATCAGAGTCTTCGTGGTATAGGTGAGAACTGATGGCGGCATTCAAGAGAATCCGGAAGGTCTAACCTTGTCTGTGGTATTCTGAGTAGGATTCAATGATTAAATGACTGTGACGTGCTTCAAACTCCTAGCAGGCGGGGCGTTAGTGACAGACGCAAAAGAATCGATGGATTCTATTCCGGCCTGACCGAGAACCGACAGCTGATTAGCCATATGCTGTGACAGAGCATAGGAACATTTTCACTGAGAGGATGGGAGGTAGCCACTGACAACGGTGAAACCCTTGCATAAGCTTGCCATGGAAAGGAGTAAGAAGGATTGGATGAAGGCAGTAGGAAAGCAGAGAGACGGAAGGGAAGGCATCTTCATACGCTTATCTGAAGCTCTCACCAATGATATACATAAGTATCTCTATCTTTATCTTTATGCTTTATTCATCATCTATACCCATTTGAGTCTGCCTGACTAAGATTTACAAGGTGACCATAGCTTGCTTCATACCAACAATCTCCGTGGGATCGACCCTTACTCGCGTAAGGTTTATTACTTGGACGACCCAGTGCACTTGCTGGTTAGTTGTGCGAAGTTGTGTTTATGCCATGGTATTGAACACCAAGTTTTTGGATTCATCACCGGGGATTGTTTTGTGTAAATGTAGTGATCACAATTTCGTGCACCACTGTCCTACTAAGTAGCCGAGCCTGGCTTGAGTGTTTATATGATGCCCAGTCTCGCTCATGTAAAAGCCTTCTGCAAATGCCCTTTGCTTGTCCAGTAGTTCTGTGTGTTCTATTTGTCTTCGATGCATCTCATGTATGTGAGCCCCTTGATGTGCTTGGATGTTGATTAGCCTCTGGATGGACTCTTGTTGCTCATTTTGCCTTTGTTCTATCCTGTTGAATGTTTCTCCCCATTGTTTCCCTTGACTCATTTGATGATCCATCATTTGCTTTTGCCACTCCCCTTGTTGAGTCATCCATCTTGAGAGTGACTCCTCCTGCTGCCCCATCATCTGTAGTTAAAGTTCCTTCTGTGCTCCTTGGCTTTCCAAATATTGTCGAGATAAGCCATTAATTACTTCCTGCAATTGATGCATATCCAAGGTGGCTGGTTGATGAGCGGATAATTTGTACGCTTTTTGGCATTGTTTTTAGTATGTTTTTAGTGTGATCTAGTTAGTTTTTAGTATATTTTTATTAGTTTTTAATTAAAATTCACTTTTCTGGACTTTACTATGAGTTTGTGTGTTTTTCTGTGATTTCAGGTATTTTCTGGCTGAAATTGAGGGACCTGAGCAAAAATCTGATCCAGAGACTCAAAAGGACTGCAGATGCTGTTGGATTCTGACCTTCCTGCACTCGAAGTAGATTTTCTGGAGCTACAGAAGCCCAATTGGCGCGCTCTCAACGGCGTTGGAAAGTAGACATCCTGGGCTTTCCAGAAATATATGATAGTCCATACTTTGCCCAAGATTTGATGGCCCAAACCGGCGTTCAAAGTCACCTCAAGAAATTCCAGCGTTAAACGCCGGAACTGGCACCTAAATGGGAGTTAAACGCCCAAACTGGCATAAAAGCTGGCGTTTAACTCCGAGAGGAGTCTCTACACGAAAAAGCTTCATTTGCTCAACCCAAGCACACACCAAGTGGGCCCGAAAGTGGATTTTTATGTCATTTACTCATCTCTGTACACCCTAGGCTACTAGTTTTCTATAAGTAGGACCTTTTACTATTGTATTTGTACAGATCTTGGTAGCTATCTTTGAGTTTCATGCTATCTTAGATCATTTGGGAGGCTGGCCATTCGGCCATGCCTAGACCTTGTTCTTATGTATTTTCAACGGTGGAGTTTCTACACACCATAGATTAAGGTGTGGAGCTCTGCTGTACCTCGAGTATTAATGCAATTACTATTGTTCTTCTATTCAATTCCGCTTGTTCTTTGTCCAAGATATCACTTGTTCTTCAACTTGATGAATGTGATGATCTGTGACACTCATCACCATTCTCACCTATGAACAAAGTGACTGACAACCACTCTTGTTCTACAAGCAACCAAGGCTCTAGTGAATATCTCTTGGGTTCTTTAACCGGAATCTTCGTGGTATAGGCAAGAACTGATGGCGGCATTTGGTGGACGAAATTGTGATCACTTGTTCTTTTGTTTATAAAGGATGTATACTCTTATGGCACTGTTTATTTTCTTCACAACTCCGTTCAACTAACCAGCAAGTGTACTGGGTCGTCCAAGTAATAACCTTACGTGAGTAAGGGTCGAATCCACAGAGATTGTTGGTATGAAGCAAGCTATGGTCACCTTGTAAATCTCAGTTAGGCAGATTAAAATTGGATTATGGGTTTAAATCTGATTAATAAAATAAAAAGAAAATACATAATAAAAAGGATAGAAATACTTATGCAGATTCATTGGTAGGAATTTCAGATAAGCGGAATGGAGATGCTGTAGAGCTCTCGGACGCCTGCTCTCCCACTGCTTCTACTCAATCCTTCTTACTCCTTTCCATGGCAGCTTTGTATAGGGGTTCACCATCAACTGTGGCTACTTTCATCCTCACGGGGAAATATCCTATGCGGCTGTCACTCGCACAGCTAACCAGTCTGGAGGCATCACCCATGGTTGATGGCTACATCCCATCCTCGCAGTGAAAGCTAATGCTCACGCACTCTGTCACAGTACGGCCAATCACCGGTTGGTTCCCTCCCCTACTGGAATAGAATCCCTCTTTTGCGTCTGTCACTAACGCCCAGCAGGTTACAGGTTTGAAGCACGTCACAGTCATTCATTACCGGAATCCTACTCGGAACACCACAGACAAGGTTGGACTTTCCGGATTCCCAGGATCCTACTCGGAATACCACAGACAAGGTGAGACTTTCCAGATCCTCATAAATGCCGCCATCTATCTAGCTTATACCACGAAGATTCTGTTGGGGAATCTAAGAGATACGCATTCAAGCTCTGTTGCATGTAGAACGGAAGTGGTTGTCAATCACGCGCGTTCATGAGTGAGAATGATGATGAGGGTTATCTAACTCATCACATTCATCATGTTCTTAGGTACGAATGAATATCTTGGAATAAGAATAAGATAGAGATTTGAATAAAAGAAAATAGAACTTCATTAATCTTTGAGGTACAGCAGAGCTCCACACCCTTAATCTATGGTGTGCAGAAACTCCACCGTTGAAAATACATAAGTGAAAGAGGTTCAGGCATGGCCGAATGGCCAGCCCCCTAAAACGTGATCACAGGATTCAAAATACAATCCAGGATGTCTAATACAATAGATAGATGTCCTATATATACTAGACCAGCTACTAGGGTTTATATGAGTAAGTAATTGATGCATAAATTCACTTCCGGGGCCCACTTGGTGTGTGCTTGGGCTGAGCTTGATCAATACACGAGCTAAGGCATCTCTTGGAGTTGAATTTCGAGTTATGATGTGTTTTGGGCGTTCAACTCCGGATCATGACGTTTTTCTGGCGTTTAACTCCAGAAAGGAGCGTGTACTTGGCGTTAAACGCCAAGTTACGTCGTCATTCTTCGAATAAAGTATGGACTATTATATATTTATGGAAATCCCTGGATGTCTACTTTCCAACGCCGTTGAGAGTGCGCCAATTGGAGTTCTGTAGCTCCAGAAAATCCATTTCGAGTGCAGGGAGGTCAGAATCCAACAGCATCAGCAGTCCTTTTGTCAGCCTTTTTCAGAGTTTTGCTCAAATCCCTCAATTTCAGTCAGAATTTACCTGAAATCACAGAAAAACACACAAACTCATAGTAAAGTCCAGAAATGTGAATTTAACATAAAAACTAAGGAAATCATCCCTAAAAGTAGCTCAAACTTACTAAAAACTATATAAAAACAATGCCAAAAAGCGTATAAATTATCCGCTCATCACAACACCAAACTTAAATTGTTGCTTGTCCCCAAGCAACTGAAAATAAAATAGGATAAAAAGAAGAGAATATACTATAAAGTCCAAAATATCAATGAATATTAATTTAATTACATGAGCGGGACTTGTAGCTTTTTGCTTCTGAACAGTTTTGGCACCTCACTTTTTCCTTTGTAGTTTAGAGGTATTGGCGTCTCTGGGAGAACTTAGAATTTGGGATAGTGTTATTGACTTTCTTAGTTAAGCATGTTGATTCTTGAACACAGCTACTTATGAGTCTTGGCTGTGGCCCTAAGCACTTTGTCTTCCAGTATTACCACCGGATACACAAATGCCACAGACACATAACTGGGTGAACCTTTTCAGATTGTGACTTAGCTTTGCTAAAGTCCCCAGTTAGTGGTGTCCAGAGCTCTTAAGCACACTCTTTAGCTTTAGATCACGACTTTAACCACTCAGTCTCAAGCTTTTCACTTGGACTTTCATGACACAAGCACATGGTTAGGGTCAGCTTTGATTTAGCCGCTTAGGCCTGGATTTATTTTCCTTGGGCCCTCCTATCCAGTGGTGCTCAAAGCCTTGGATCCTTGCTTTAATTTTCGCCATTTTTTTTTTTGCTGCTTTTTCTTGCTTCAAGAATCAATTTCATGATGTTTTTCAGATCATCAATAACATTTCTCTTTGTTCATCATTCTTTCAAGAACCAACAATTTTAAACACTCATAAACAACAAGATCAAAAGACATATGCACTGTTCATTCATTCATTCAGAAAACAAAAGCATTGTCACCACATCAATATAATTAAACTAAATTCAATAATAATTTCGAAAATTATGTACTTCTTGTTCTTTTGAATTAAAACATTTTTTTTTTAAGAGAGGTGAAGGACTAATGGATTTTGTTCATAGCTTTAAGGCATGGTTACATACTAATGATCATGAAATGAAGACACAAAACATAGATAAACACAATAATTAAAAACCGAAAACAGAAAGAAATAAAGAACAAGGAATGAATCCACCTTTAGTGGCGTCTTCTTCTTGAAGGACCAATGATGTTCTTCAACTCTTCTATGTCCCTTCCTTGCCTTTGTTGCTCCTCCCTCATTGCTCTTTGATCTTCTCTTATTTCTTGGAGAGTGAGGGCGTGTTCATGGTGTTCCACCCTTAGTTGTTCCACATTATGGCTCAAATCCTCTAAAGAGGTACTGAGTTGCTCCCAATAGTTGTTGGGAGGAAAGTGCATTCCATGAGGCATTTGTTGATGATGAACTTCCTCATGTTCTCCTTGGGGGCCGTGAGGAACTTCCCTTGTTTGCTCCATCCTTTTCTTGGTGATGGGCTTGTCTTCTTCAATGGAGACATCTCCATCTATGATAACTCCGGCTGAATAACATAGATGGCATATGAGGTGGGGGAAGGCTAGCCGTGCCATGTATGAAGGCTTGTCAGCTATTTTGTAGAGTTCATTGGATATAACTTCATGAACCTCTACTTCCTCTCCAATCATGATGCTATGAATCATGATGGCCCGATCCACAGTAACTTCAGATCGGTTGCTTGTACGGATGATGGATCTTTGGATGAACTCCAACCATCCTCTAGCTACAGGCTTGAGGTCCAGTCTTCTTAGTTGGACCGGTTTGCCTTTGGAGTCTACTCTCCATTGGGCGCCTTCCACACAGATGTCCATTAGGACTTGGTCCAACCTTTGATCAAAGTTGACCCTTCTAGTGTAGGGGTGTTCATCACCTTGCATCATAGGCAAATGAAACGCCAACCTCACATTTTCCGGACTAAAATCCAAGTATTTCCCCCTAACCATTGTGAGATAATTCTTTGGATTCGGGTTCATACTTTGATCATGGTTTCTAGTGATCCATGCATTGGCATAGAATTCTTGAACCATTAAAATTCCAACTTGTTGTATGGGGTTGCCTATGACTTCCCAACCTCTTCTTTGAACTTCAAGTCGGATTTCCGGATACTCATTCTTCTTGAGTTTGAAAGGGACCTCATGGATCACTTTCTTCTTTGCCACAACATCATAGAAGTGGTCTTGGTGGCTCTTGGAGATGAATCTCTCCTTCTCCCATGACTCGGAAGTGGAAGCTTTTGCCTTCCCTTTTCCTTTTCTTGAGGAAACTCCGGTCTTGGGTGCCATTGATGGTGAATGAAAAATAAAAAGCTTAGGCTTTTTACCACACCAAACTTAAAATTTGCTCGTCCTCGAGCAAGAAAGAAAAGAAGAGTAGAAGAAGAAGAAGAGAATATTGAAAGAGAGGGAGAAGAGTGGGTTCGGCTATATGAGAGAAGAAGGGGTTTGTGTTGTGTGAAAATGAAGAAGAAAGGAAAGGTATTTATAGGGAGAGGGGGTTGGGTTTCGGCCATTTTGGGTGGGAAAGGGTGGGAAATTGAATTTGAATGTAATGGAGGTAGGTGGGGTTTATGGGGAAGAGGGGTTGATGTGAATGGTGAATGGGGTAATTGGGAAGAGGAATTGAGGTGATAGGTGAAGGTTTTTGGGAAGTGTGACATTGAGAATGAGATTTGGATTAGGAGAGTGTGATTAGGATTAAAAGAAAAGGTAGGTGGGGATCCTGTGGGGTCCACAGATCCTGAGGTGAAAACAAATACCATTCCTTCACCATATAGGCATGTAACATGCCTTCATGCATCATCCTGGCGTTCAAACGCCCATTGGTGCATGTTCTGGGCGTTAAACGCCCATGTAATGCATGTTTCTGGCGTTGAACGCCAGTTTCATGCTTGTTTCTGGCGTTCAGCGCCAGTTTGTCCTCTGTGTGCGCATCCTGGCGTTTAACGCCAGGTTGTTGCTTGTTTTGGGCGTTCAGCGCCAGAATGGTGCTCTGTTCTGGCGTTGAACGCCAGATAGATGCACCTTTCTGGCGTTGAACGCCAGCCTGTGCTGCCTCTAGGGTGAAAAATTTTTTTCTTCTGTTTTTGACTCTGTTTTTAATTTTTTTGATTTTTTTCGTGACTCCTCATGATCATGTACCTAATAAAACACAAAAATAACAAAGAAACAAAATAAAATAAAATTAGATAAATAAAATTGGGTTGCCTCCCAACAAGCGCTTCTTTAATGTCAATAGCTTGACAGTGGCTCTCTTGGAGCCACAAGATGATCAGGTCAACTTAAGTGTGGTATTCCCAACACCAAACTTAGAGTTTGGATATGGGGTTTGAACACCAAACTTAGAGTTTGGTTGTGGCCTCACAACACCAAACTTAGAGTTTGACTGTGGAGGCTCTTCTTGACCTTGAACTGAGAGAAGCTCTTCATGCTTACTCTCTTTTGTCACAGAGGGATGGTCATGTGCCTTAAACACAAGGTAGTCCCCATTTAATTGAAGGACTAACTCACCTCTGTTGACATCTATTACAGCTCCTGCTGTGGCTAGGAAAGGTCTTCCTAGGATGATGCATTCATCATCTTCCTTCCTAGTGTCTAGGATTATAAAATCAGTAGGGATGTAAAGGCCTTCAACCTTTACTAGCACGTCCTCTACTAATCCATAAGCTTGTCTCACTGACTTGTCTGCCAGTTGTAATGAGAACAAGGCTGGTTGTACCTCAATGATCCCTAGCTTCTCCATTACAGAGAGTGGCATAAGATTTATCCCTGACCCCAGATCACATAGAGCTTTTTCAAAGCTCATGGTGCCAATGGTGCAAGGTATTAAGAACTTGCCAGGATCTTGTTTCTTTTGAGGTAGAGTTCTCTGAATCCAAGTATCTAGTTCACTAGTGAGCAAGGGAGGTTCACTTTCCAAAGTCTCATTACCAAACAGCTTGGCATTCAGCTTCATGATAGCTCCTAAGTATTGAGCAACTTGCTCTCCAGTCACATCTTCATCCTCTTCAGAGGAAGAATAGTCCTCAGAGCTCATGAATGGCAGAAGGAGATTTAATGGAATCTTTATGGTCTCTAGATGAGCCTCAGATTCCTCTGGATCCTTAATAGGAAACTCCTTCTTGCTTGAGGAACGTCCCAGGAGGTCTTCCTCACTGGGATTTTCGTCCTCCTCCTCCCTTGTGCATTCGGCCACTTTGATCACATCAATGGCCTTGCACTCTCCTTTTGGATTTTCTTCTGTATTGCTTGGGAGAGTACTGGGAGGAGTTTCAATTACTTTCTTACTCAGCTGGCCCACTTGTGCCTCCAGATTTCTAATGGAGGATCTGGTTTCATTCATGAAACTGAAAGTGGCCTTTGACAGATCAGAGACTATATTGGCTAAATTAGAATTATTTTGTTCAGAGTTCTCTGTCTGTTGCTGAGAAGATGATGGATATGGCTTACTATTGTTCAGCCTATTGCGTCCACCATTGTTAAAACCTTGTTGAGGTTTTTGTTGATCCTTCCAGGAGAAATTTGGATGATTTCTCCATGATGAGTTATAGGTGTTTCCATAAGGTTCACCTAAGTAATTAACCTCTGCCATGGCAGGATTTTCAGGATCATAAGCTTCTTCAGAAGCTGCCTCTCTATTACTGTTGGATGTATGTTGCAATCCATTCAGATTTTGAGAGATCATGTTGACCTGTTGTGTCAACACTTTGTTCTGAGCCAGTATGGCATTCAGAGCATCAATTTCAAGAACTCCTTTCTTTTGAGGTACCCCATTGTTCACGGAATTCCTCTCAGAAGTATACATGAACTGGTTGTTTGCAACCATGTCAATGAGTTCTTGAGCCTCTTCAGGCGTTTTCTTCAGGTGAATAGATCCACCTGCAGAATGATCCAATGACATTTTCGAAAATTCAGAGAGACCATAATAGAATATATCTAATATGGTCCATTCTGAAAACATGTCAGATGGACATCTTTTGGTCAGCTGCTTGTATCTTTCCCAAGCTTCATAGAGGGATTCACCATCTTTTTGTTTTAAGGTTTGAACATCCACTCTCAGCTTGCTCAGCTTTTGAGGAGGAAAGAACTTATCTAAGAATGCAGTGACAAGCTTATCCCATGAGTCCAGGCTATCCTTGGGTTGTGAATCCAACCATACTCTAGCTCTGTCTCTTACAGCAAAAGGGAAAAGCATGAGTCTGTAGACTTCAGGATCAACTCCATTCGTCTTTACAGTCTCACAGATCTGCAAGAATTCAGTTAAAAACTGATAGGGATCTTCAGATGGAAGTCCATAAAACTTGCAGTTTTGTTGCATTAAAGCAACTAGTTGAGGCTTAAGCTCAAAGTTATTGGCTCCAATGGCAGGAATGGAGATGCTTCTTCCATCAAACTTGGACGTTGGCTTAGTGAAGTCACCAAGCATTCTCCTTGCATTATTATTATTATTTTCGGCCATCACCTCTTGTTCTAATGTTTCTGAAAGGTTGTTTCTGGATTGTTGTAATTTAGCTTCTCTTAATTTTCTCTTCAGAGTCCTTTCAGGTTCTGGATCAATTTCAACAAGAGTGCCTTTATCCCTGTTCCTGCTCATATGAAGGAGAAGAAAACAAGAAAAGAAAAAGGAATCCTCTATGTCACAGTATAGAGATTCCTTTATGTTAGTAGAAAAAGAAGGGGGTAGAAGAATGAAGAAAGAGGTTCGGATATTTAGATGAATAGAGGTGAAGATGAGTGTTAGTAATTAAATAATTAAATAAAAGAAGAAAAGAGAATGGAATTTCGAAAATAGTTTTGAAAAAGGGTTAGTGATTTTCGAAAATTAGAAATAAAATGTAATTAAAATTAAAACATGAAATAATTAATTAATTAAAAAGAATTTTTTGAAAAAGAGAGAGATATTTTCGAAAATAGAAGAGGGAGAATTAGTTAGGTAGTTTTGAAAAAGATAAGAAACAAACAAAAAGTTAGTTAGTTGATTGAAAAAGATTTGAAATCAAATTTGAAAAAGATAAGAAGATAGTAAGTTAGATAAGATATTTTTTTTTGAAATCAAATTTTGAAAAAGATAAAATTTTTGAAAAAGATAAAATAAAAGATAAAAAGATTTAATTCAAAAATTTTGAAATTACTTACTTCACTAACAAGAAACTACAAGATAAGATTCTAGAACTTAAAGATTGAACCTTTCTTAACAAGAAAGTAACAAACTTCAAATTTTTGAACCAATCACATTAATTATTAGTGAATTTTCGAAAATTACATATAAAGATAAGAAAAAGATTTTGAAAATAATTTGAAAAAGATTTTTGAAATTTTCGAAAAATAGAAAAAAATGAAAAAGATATGATTTTTGAAAAAGATTTTGAAAAGATAAGATTTTTAAAATTGAAATTTTGACTTGACTTGTAAGAAATAACTAATTTTGAAAATTTTTGACCAAGTCAAACCAAAATTTCGAAATTTTGGAGGGAAATAAGGAAAAGATATTTTTTTGATTTTTGAATTTTTAATTATGAAAGAGAAAAACAACAAAAATACTTAATGCATGAAATTTTTAGATCAAAACTATGAATGCATGCAAGAATGCTATGAATGTCAAGATGAACACCAAGAACACTTTGAAGATCATGATGAACATCAAGAACATAATTTTTTAAAAATTTTTGATGCAAAGAAAATATGCAAGACACCAAACTTAGAAATCTTTAATGCATGAAAAATATGAATGCAAAAATGCACATGAAAAACAAGAAAAGACACAAAACAAGAAAACATCAAGATCAAACAAGAAGACTCATCAAGAACAACTTGAAGATCATGAAGAACACTATGAATGCATGGATTTTCGAAAAAATGCAAGAAAAATTTTTAAAGCATGCAATTGACACCAAACTTAAAAATTAACACAAGACTCAAGCAAGAAACATAAAATATTTTTGATTTTTATGATTTTCTAATTTTTTTGTATTTTTATTAATTATTTTCGAAAATAATGTGAGGAAAAACGAAAAATAAAAGAAAATTTTTGAAAAAGATTTTTGAAAAGAAAATTACCTAATCTGAGCAACACGATGAACCGTCAGTTGTCCATACTCGAACAATCCCCGGCAACGGCGCCAAAAACTTGGTGTTGTTGCCGGATTAAAAACTTGGCACCATTGTGGGTTGGAAACAATTGTTTGAATTGTTGTTCGAAATTGATTGTTCCCCGGCAACGGCGCCAAAAACTTGGTGGACGAAATTGTGATCACTTGTTCTTTTGTTTATAAAGGATGTATACTCTTATGGCACTGTTTATTTTCTTCACAACTCCGTTCAACTAACCAGCAAGTGTACTGGGTCGTCCAAGTAATAACCTTACGTGAGTAAGGGTCAAATCCACAGAGATTGTTGGTATGAAGCAAGCTATGGTCACCTTGTAAATCTCAGTTAGGCAGATTAAAATTGGATTATGGGTTTAAATCTGATTAATAAAATAAAAAGAAAATACATAATAAAAAGGATAGAAATACTTATGCAGATTCATTGGTAGGAATTTCAGATAAGCGGAATGGAGATGCTGTAGAGCTCTCGGACGCCTGCTCTCCCACTGCTTCTACTCAATCCTTCTTACTCCTTTCCATGGCAAGCTTTGTATAGGGGTTCACCATCAACTGTGGCTACTTTCATCCTCACGGGGAAATATCCTATGCGGCTGTCACTCGCACAGCTAACCAGTCTGGAGGCATCACCCATGGTTGATGGCTACATCCCATCCTCGCAGTGAAAGCTAATGCTCACGCACTCTGTCACAGTACGGCCAATCACCGGTTGGTTCCCTCCCCTACTGGAATAGAATCCCTCTTTTGCGTCTGTCACTAACGCCCAGCAGGTTACAAGTTTGAAGCACGTCACAGTCATTCATTACTGGAATCCTACTCGGAACACCACAGACAAGGTTGGACTTTCCGGATTCCCAGGATCCTACTCGGAATACCACAGACAAGGTGAGACTTTCCGGATCCTCATAAATGCCGCCATCTATCTAGCTTATACCACGAAGATTCTGTTGGGGAATCTAAGAGATACGCATTCAAGCTCTGTTGCATGTAGAACGGAAGTGGTTGTCAATCACGCGCGTTCATGAGTGAGAATGATGATGAGGGTTATCTAACTCATCACATTCATCATGTTCTTAGGTACGAATGAATATCTTGGAATAAGAATAAGATAGAGATTTGAATAAAAGAAAATAGAACTTCATTAATCTTTGAGGTACAGCAGAGCTCCACACCCTTAATCTATGGTGTGCAGAAACTCCACCGTTGAAAATACATAAGTGAAAGAGGTCCAGGCATGGCCGAATGGCCAGCCCCCTAAAACGTGATCACAGGATTCAAAATACAATCCAGGATGTCTAATACAATAGATAGATGTCCTATATATACTAGACCAGCTACTAGGGTTTACATGAGTAAGTAATTGATGCATAAATTCACTTCCGGGGCCCACTTGGTGTGTGCTTGGGCTGAGCTTGATCAATACACGAGCTAAGGCATCTCTTGGAGTTGAATTTCGAGTTATGATGTGTTTTGGGCGTTCAACTCCGGATCATGACGTTTTTCTGGCGTTTAACTCCAGAAAGGAGCGTGTACTTGGTGTTCAACGCCAAGTTACGTCGTCATTCTTCGAATAAAGTATGGACTATTATATATTGCTGGAAAGCCCTGGATGTCTACTTTCCAACGCCATTGAGAGCGCGCCAATTGGAGTTCTGTAGCTCCAGAAAATCCATTTCGAGTGCAGGGAGGTCAGAATCCAACAGCATCAGCAGTCCTTTTGTCAGCCTTTTTCAGAGTTTTGCTCAAATCCCTCAATTTCAGTCAGAATTTACCTGAAATCACAGAAAAACACACAAACTCATAGTAAAGTCCAGAAATGTGAATTTAACATAAAAACTAAGGAAATCATCCCTAAAAGTAGCTCAAACTTACTAAAAACTATATAAAAACAATGCCAAAAAGCGTATAAATTATCCGCTCATCAGCATTCAAGAGAATCCGGAAGGTCTAACCTTGTCTGTGGTATTCTGAGTAGGATTCAATGATTGAATGACTGTGACGTGCTTCAAACTCCTGAGGGCGGGGCGTTAGTGACAGACGCAAAAGAATCACTGGATTCTATTCCGGCCTGATTGAGAACCGACAGATGGATAGCCGTGCCGTGACAAGGTGCGTTGAACATTTCCAATGAGAGGATGGGAGGTAGCCACTGACAACGGTGAAACCCTTGCATAAGCTTGCCATGGAAAGGAGTAAGAAGGATTGGATGAAGACTGTAGGAAAGCAGAGAGACGGAAGGGAAAGCATCTTCATACACTTATCTGAAGCTCTCACCAATGATATACATAAGTATCCCTATCTTTATCTTTATGCTTTATTCGTTTATCACTATACCCAATTGAGTCTGCCTGACTGAGATTTACAAGGTGACCATAGCTTGCTTCATAGCAACAATCTCCGTGGGATCGACCCTTACTCACGTAAGGTTTATTACTTGGACGACCCAGTGCACTTGCTGGTTAGTTGTGCGAAGTTGTATTTATGCCATGGTATTGAGCACCAAGTCTTTGGAGCCATTACCGGGGATTATTTGAATATGGACAAAGTAGTGATCACAATTTCGTGCACCAAGTTTTTGGCGCCGTTGCCGGGGATTGTTCGTGTATGGACAACTGACGGTTCATCTTGTTGCTTAGATTAGGTATTTATTTTTTTTCGAAATTCTTGAAGATGAATTCTAGAGTTTCATGATGATTTGTTGAAATCTGGCTGGCTGAGAAGCCATGTCTAATCTCATTGGACCGAGGTTTCAACTTATCATCACAGAAGCTTGTTGATTTTTTTTATCAATCTTGCTTTTGGATCAGTGATCTGCTAAGGCTTGGCTGGCCTTTGGCCATGTCTAGTGTTTTGGACCGAAGCTTTCTTTGAAAGCTTGGCTGGCTGTGAAGCCATGTCTAATTCCTGGACTGGAGTCTTAGACTAGCATTGCACTAATTCTTGGAATTCTCATTAAGAATTTTGATATCTTTTTCCACTTAATTTTCGAAAATCACAAAAAAATTTTACAAAATCATAAAAACCAAAAATATTTGATGTTTCTTGCTTGAGTCTAGTGTTTCATCTTAAGTTTGGTGTCAATTGCATACATTCATGTGTCTCAAGGATCGTCAAGTGATTCTTGATGATTTCTTACTCTGATCTTTGAATTCTTTTGGCTTGAGTGTTTATGTGTCTCATATAGTGTCAGTAGTATACAAACTGCTAAGTTTGGTGTCTTGCATGCATTGTTATCTGATTCTCGTTGCATTTTGATTATTAAAAATCCAAAAATATTTTTAATTTGTGTCTTTTCAAGTCAATAATACAAAGAATTGAAGATTCAGAACATACTGCAGAGGAATTATACAGAAAAAGCTGAGCATTCGAAAATGCCCAGTGAAGAAGACAGACTGGCGTTTAAACGCCAGCCAGGGTACCTGGTTGGGCGTTTAACGCCCAAAAAGGGTGCATTTTGGGCGTTAAACGCCAGAATGGATACCATTCTGGGCGTTTAACGCCAGGATGGCAAAGGGGGAAGATTTTGTTTTCAAAATCAATTTTTTTCAAATTTTCAAAGTTTTTCAAAATCAAATCTTTTTCAAATCATATCTTTTCAATCAAATGTTTTCAAAATCAATTTCTTTCCTTTTTCAAAGATACTTACTAACAATTAATGATTTGATTGAACATCTCAAAGTTTGTTGCCTTTTCTGTTGAGAAAGGTTTAATGTTTGAATCATATCTTTTCTTGTTAGGCAAGTCATCAATTTTTAAAAAAAAAAATCATATCTTTTAAAATTGTTTTTAAAATCATATCTTTTAAAATTGTTTTCAAATCATATCTTTTCAATCATATCTTTTTAATCACATCTTTTCAAAATAAGTTTTCAATCAAATCTTTTTAATTTCTAATTTCAAAATCTTTTTCAAAAATCACTTTACTTCTTTCCCACTTTTGTTTTCGAAAATCAATTAGTGTTTTTCAAAATGTTTTCAAAATCTTTTACTTAATTTTCGAAAATTACTTCCCTTCCTCCCACATCCTTCTATTTATGGAGTACTACTCCCTCTTAATGCACAATTCGAACTCTATCTAATCAAGTTCGAATTCTCCTTCTTCTTCCTTCTATTTTTCTTTTCCTCTGACACCTCAAGGAATCTCTATACTGTGACATAGAGGATTCTATATCTTCTTGTTCTCTTCTCTTTCATATGAGCAGGAGCAGAGACAAAGGCATTCTTGTTGAAGCTGACCCTGAACCTGAAAGGACCTTGAAGCGAAAGCTAAGAGAAGCCAAAGCACAACTCTCTTTAGAGGACCTGACCGAATTCTTCAAAGAAGAAGAACTCATGGCAGCCGAAAATAACAACAATGCCAACATGCAAGGAAGGTGCTGGGTGACTTTACTGCACCTACTCCCGACTTCTATGGGAGAAGCATCTCTATCCCTGCCATTGGAGCAAACAACTTTGAGCTTAAGCCTCAGTTGGTTTCTCTACTGCAACAGAATTGCAAGTTCCATGGACTTCCAATGGAAGATCCACATCAGTTTTTAGTTGAGTTCTTGCAAATCTGTGACACAGTCAAGACTAATGGGGTTGACCCTGAGGTCTACAGACTGATGCTATTCCCTTTTGCTGTAAGAGACAGAGCTAGAATATGGTTGGACTCTCAACCTAAGGATAGCCTGGACTCTTGGGAAAAGCTAGTCAATGCCTTCTTGGCAAAGTTCTTTCCACCTCAAAAATGGAGTAAGCTTAGAGTGGAAGTCCAAACCTTCAGACAGAAGGATGGAGAATCCCTCTATGAAGCTTGGGAAAGATACAAACAATTGATCAGAAAATGTCCTTCTGACATGCTTTCTGAATGGAGCATCATAGGTATTTTCTATGATGGTCTATCTGAACTATCCAAGATGTCCTTGGATAGCTCTGCTGGAGGATCTCTTCATCTGAAGAAGATGCCTACAGAAGCTCAGGAACTAATTGAAATGGTTGCAAACAACCAATTCATGTACACTTCTGAAAGAAATCCTGTGAACAATGGGACAAGTCAGAAGAAAGGAGTTCTTGAGATTGATGCTCTAAATGCCATACTGGCTCAGAACAAGATATTGACTCAACAAGTCAATTTGATTTCTCAAAGTCTGTCTGGAATGCAAAATGCACCTGGCAGTACTAAGGATGCTTCATCTGAGGAAGAAGCTTATGATCCTGAGAACCCTTCAATGGAAGAGGTGAACTACCTAGGAAAACCCTATGGAAACACCTACAATTCTTCATGGAGAAATCACCCAAATTTCTCATGGAAGAATCAAGAGAAACCTCAACAAAGTTTCAACAACAACAATGGTGGAAGAAACAGGTTTAGCAATGGCAAGCCTTTTCCATCATCCTCTCAGCAACAAACAGAGAATTCTAAGCAGAACCCCTCTGACTTAGCAACCATGGTCTCTGATCTAATCAAAACCACTCAAAGTTTCATGACTGAAACAAGATCTTCCATTAGGAATTTGGAAGCACAAGTGGGACAGCTGAGCAAGAAAGTTACTGAACCCCCTCCTAGTACTCTCCCAAGTAATACAGAAGAAAATCCAAAAGGAGAGTGCAAAGCTATAACCATGGCCGAATCTAGAGAGGAAGGGGAGGAAGTGAACGCCACTGAGGAAGACCTCAATGGGCGTGCACTGACCTCCAATGAGTTCCCCAATGAGGAACAATGGGAATCTGAGGCTCAAAATGAGACCATAGAGATTCCATTGGACTTACTTCTGCCTTTCATGAGCTCTGATGAGTATTCCTCCTCTGAAGAGGATGAGTATGTCACTGAAGAGCAAGTTGCTAAATACCTTGGAGCAATCATGAAGTTAAATGACAAGTTTTTTGGAAATGAGACTTGGGAGACTGAACCTCCTTTGCTCACCAAAGAACTGAATGACTTGTCTAGGCAGAGGTTACCTCAAAAGAAACAAGATCCTGGGAAGTTTTCAATACCTTGTACCATAGGCACCATGACCTTCAAGAAGGCTCTGTGTGACTTAGGGTCAAGTGTAAACCTCATGCCTCTCTCTGTAATGGAGAAGCTAGGGATCTTTGAGGTACAAGCTGCAAGAATCTCACTAGAGATGGCAGACAACTCAAGAAAACAAGCTCATGGACTTGTAGAGAATGTTTTGGTAAAAGTTGAAGACCATTACATCCCTACTGATTTCATAGTCCTAGAGACTGGGAAGTGCATGGATGAATCCATCATCCTTGGCAGACCCTTCCTAGCCACAGCAAAGGCTGTGATTGATGTTGATGGAGGTGAATTGATCATTCAAGTGAATGAAGAATCCTATGTGTTTAAGGCTCAAGGATATCCCTCTGTCACCATGGAGAAGAAGCATGAAGAGCTTCTCTCAAATCAGAGACAAACAGAGCCCCCACAGTCAAACTCTAAGTTTGGTGTTGAACCCCCATATTCAAACTCTAAGTTTGGTGTTGGAAGGTTCCAACATTGCTCTGAGTATCTGTGAGGCTCCATGAGAGCCCTCTGTCAAGCTACTGACATTAAAGAAGCGCTTGTTGGGAGGCAACCCAATGATTATATTTTGTATATTTCTCTTTGTTATTTTATGTTTTTAGGTTGATGATCATAAGAAGTCACAAAATCCATTGAAAAAGCAAAAACAAAATGAAAAACAGGAAGAAAAACAGCACACCCTGGAGGAAGAAGTTGCTGGCGTTCAAACGCCAGTAAACCTAGCAGTTGGGCGTTTAACGCCCAGTCTGGCACCATTCTGGGCGTTTAACGCCAGAAATGGGCACCAGACTGGCATTAAACGCCAGAAAAGGGCAAGAACCTGGCGTTAAACGCCAGGAATGGGCACCAGCCCAGCGTTTAACGCCAGAAATGGCTCAAAATGTGATTTTGAGCGACATTTGGTGCAGGGATGACTTTTCCTTGACACCACAGGATCTGTGGACCCCACAGGATCCCCACCAACCCCACCACCACTCTCTCTCTTCTTCCCCCATTCACCAATCACCTCAATACCTCTTCCCCAAAACCCCTTCACCTATCAAATACCCTTCTTCATTCCTTCATTTTCACACAACCTAAACACCACTTCCCCCCTCCTTGGCCAAAAACACAAAGCCATCTCCTCCTCCCTTATTTCTTCTTCTTCTACTCTCTTCTTTCTTCTTTTGCTCGAGGACGAGCAAACCTTTTAAGTTTGGTGTGGTAAAAGCGTTGCTTTTTCGTTTTCCATAACCATTTATGGCATTCAAGGCCGGAGAAACCTCTAGAAAGAGGAAAGGGAAGGCAAAAGCTTCCACCTCCAAGTCATGGGAGATGGATAGATTCATCTCAAGGGTGCATCAAGACCACTTCTATGAAGTTGTGGCCTTGAAGAAGGTGATCCCCGAGGTCCCCTTTTCACTCAAAAAGAGTGAATATCCGGAGATCCGCCATGAGATCCGAAGAAGAGGCTGGGAAGTGCTTACCAACCCCATTCAACAAGTCGGAATCTTGATGGTTCAAGAGTTCTATGCCAATGCATGGATCACCAAGAACCATGACCAAAGTGTGAACCCGGATCCAAAGAACTATCTTACTATGGTTCGGGGAAATACTTGGATTTTAGTCCGGAAAATGTAAGGTTAGCATTCAACTTGCCCATGATGCAAGGAGATGAACATCCTTACACTAGAAGGGTCAACTTTGATCAAAGGTTGGACCAAGTCTTCACAGTCATATGTGAAGAGGGCGCACAATGGAAGAGAGACTCAAGAGGGAAGCCGGTTCAATTGAGAAGGCATGACCTCAAGCCCGTGGCTAGAGGATGGTTGGAGTTCATCCAACGCTCAATCATTCCCACTAGCAACCGGTCCGAAGTTACTCTAGACCGGGCCATCATGATTCATAGCATCATGATTGGAGAAGAAGTGGAAGTTCATGAGGTTATAGCCCAAGAACTCTACAAGGTGGCGGACAAGTCTTCCACCTTGGCAAGGTTAGCCTTTCCTCATCTCATTTGTCACCTCTGTTATTCAGTTGGAGTTGACATAGAAGGAGATATCCCCATTGATGAGGACAAGCCCATCACCAAGAAAAGGATGGAGCAAACAAGAGACCCCTCTCATCATGAGATCCCTGAGATACCTCAAGGGATGCACTTTCCTCCACAAGACTATTGGGAGCAAGTAAACACCTCCCTAGGAGAATTGAGTTCCAACATGGGACAACTAAGGGTGGAGCATCAAGAGCATTCCATCCTCCTCCATGAAATTAGAGAAGATCAAAGAATCATGAGAGAGGAGCAACAAAGACAAGGAAGAGACATTGAGGAGCTCAAGCACTCCATAAGACCTTCAAGAGGAAGAACAAGCCGCCATCACTAAGGTGGACCCGTTCTTTAATCTCCTTGTTCTTTATTTCCTTGTTTTTCGAATTTTAGTGCTTTATATTATCCATGTTTGTGTCTTGTGATCATTAGTGTCTATGCCTTAAAGTTATGAATGTCCTATGAATCCATCACCCTTCTTAAGAACTGTTCTTAATTGAAAAAGAAAAGAATTGCATGAATTTTGAATTTTATAACAGTTTAATTATTTTGATGTGGTGGCAACACTTTTGTTCTCTGAATGTATGCTTGAACAGTGCATATGTCTTTTGAATTTGTGGTTCATGAATGTTGGCTCTTGAAAGAATGATGAAAAAGGAGACATGTTACTGAGGATCTGAAAAATCATAAAAATGATTCTTGAAGCAAGAAAAAGCAGTGAATACAAAAAAAAGGGGAAAAGAAGAGGCGAAAAAAAAAACCGAATAAAAAAAGAGAGAAAAAGAAAGAAATAAAGTTGTGATCCAAGGCAAAAAGAGTGTGCTTAAGAACCCTGGACACCTCTAATTGGGGACTTTAGCAAAGCTGAGTCACAATCTGAAAAGGTTCACCCAATTATGTGTCTGTGGCATGTATGTATCCGGTGGTAATACTGGAAGACAGAGTGCTTTGGGCCACGGCCAAGACTCAATAAGTAGCTGTGTTCAAGAATCATCATACTTAACTAGGAGAATCAAATAACACTATCTGGATTCTGAGTTCCTAAAGAAGCCAATCATTCTGAGTTCCAAAGGATAAAGTGAGATGCCAAAACTATTCAGAAGCAAAAAGCTAAAAGCCCCGCTCATCTAATTAATACTGATCTTCATAGATGTTTTTGGAATTCATTGCATGTTCTCTTCTTTTTATCCTATTTGATCTTTAGTTGCTTGGGGACAAGCAACAATTTAAGTTTGGTGTTGTGATGAGCGGATAATTTGTACGCTTTTTGGCATTGTTTTTAGTATGTTTTTAGTGTGATCTAGTTAGTTTTTAGTATATTTTTATTAGTTTTTAATTAAAATTCACTTTTCTGGACTTTACTATGAGTTTGTGTGTTTTTCTGTGATTTCAGGTATTTTCTGGCTGAAATTGAGGGACCTGAGCAAAAATCTGATTCAGAGACTCAAAAGGACTGCAGATGCTGTTGGATTCTGACCTCCCTGCACTCGAAGTGGATTTTCTGGAGCTACAGAAGCCCAATTGGCGCGCTCTCAACGGCGTTGGAAAGTAGACATCCTGGGCTTTCCAGCAATATATGATAGGCCATACTTTGCCCAAGATTTGATGGCCCAAACCGGCGTTCAAAGTCACCTCAAGAAATTCCAGCGTTAAACGCCGGAACTGGCACCTAAATGGGAGTTAAACGCCCAAACTGGCATAAAAGCTGGCGTTTAACTCCAAGAGGAGTCTCTACACGAAAAAGCTTCATTTGCTCAGCCCAAGCACACACCAAGTGGGCCCGGAAGTGGATTTTTATGTCATTTACTCATCTCTGTACACCCTAGGCTACTAGTTTTCTATAAGTAGGACCTTTTACTATTGTATTTGTACAGATCTTGGTAGCTATCTTTGAGTTTCATGCTATCTTAGATCATTTGGGAGGCTGGCCATTCGGCCATGCCTAGACCTTGTTCTTATGTATTTTCAACGGTGGAGTTTCTACACACCATAGATTAAGGTGTGGAGCTCTACTGTACCTCGAGTATTAATGCAATTACTATTGTTCTTCTATTCAATTCCGCTTGTTCTTTGTCCAAGATATCACTTGTTCTTCAACTTGATGAATGTGATGATCTGTGACACTCATCACCATTCTCACCTATGAACAAAGTGACTGACAACCACTCTTGTTCTACAAGCAACCAAGGCTCTAGTGAATATCTCTTGGGTTCTTTAACCGGAATCTTCGTGGTATAGGCAAGAACTGATGGCGGCATTCAAGAGAATCCAGAAGGTCTAACCTTGTCTGTGGTATTCTGAGTAGGATTCAATGATTGAATGACTGTGACGTGCTTCAAACTCCTGAGGGCGGGGCGTTAGTGACAGACGCAAAAGAATCACTGGATTCTATTCCGGCCTGATTGAGAACCGACAGATGGATAGCCGTGCCGTGACAGGGTGTGTTGAACATTTCCAATGAGAGGATGGGAGGTAGCCACTGACAACGGTGAAACCCTTGCATAAGCTTGCCATGGAAAGGAGTAAGAAGGATTGGATGAAGACTGTAGGAAAGCAGAGAGACGGAAGGGAAAGCATCTTCATACACTTATCTGAAGCTCTCACCAATGATATACATAAGTATCCCTATCTTTATCTTTATGCTTTATTCGTTTATCACTATACCCAATTGAGTCTGCCTGACTGAGATTTACAAGGTGACCATAGCTTGCTTCATAGCAACAATCTCCGTGGGATCGACCCTTACTCACGTAAGGTTTATTACTTGGACGACCCAGTGCACTTGCTGGTTAGTTGTGCGAAATTGTGTTTATGCCATGGTATTGAGCACCAAGTCTTTGGAGCCATTACCGGGGATTATTTGAATATGGACAAAGTAGTGATCACAATTTCGTGCACCACTGGTGCTTGCCCCTCTAAGACTTGTCCTTCCACTACTTGAGGGGCTGGCCTCTTCCTTTGCTTCCGTTGAGGCAGGGAGGATGTGGCAGCATTCATCTTTCGGACAGTTATTGGAATGCCTTCTTTTATCCACACTGAGTCCTCATCTTCAAACACCACCCCAGCTTTCTTGCACAGTCGGTAAATAGTGCTTGGATAACCTAACGTTCCTCTTGAGTCACTTTTCTCTGCCATCTTTCTAATGCCTTCAGCTATGAGTTCATGAACCTTGATTTCTCCTCCTTTGAGTATGCAGTGCACCATTGTGGCTCTCTTGAGATTCACCTCCGAGTTGTTTGCAGCTGGGAGAATAGACCTCCTCACGAGTTCAAACCACCCTTTGGCTTCAGGGGTGAGATCCGTTCTCTTGATGAACTTTGGTTTCTTACCCGCAGATCTTTCCCAGTCAGCTCTGGGTACACAAATGTCTTGCAAAATCTGGTCATAATTGGGGTTGTCCAATCTTGAGTGATAACTCTCTTCTTCAAAATGTATGGACCGTAGCTTTAATACCCTCATGACACTCATGGGACCAAAATCCACGACCTTTCCTCTCACAAAGCTTGTATATGACTCATCTTTCTTATCATATCGGACCGCATTTGCATAAAATTCTCTTATGAGGTTTGCATTCACCTTAGTGACAGGATCGGTTAGGAGCTCCCATCTTCTCTTTTCTACTTTCTCTGTGATTTCTGGACACTCAGTTTTCTTCACTTGAAATCCCAGCTCATAAATGATTTCCTTGTCAACCATCCACCCGTATTACAATGCATGATACAGGCTTTTAAATCTCTTTTCATCATACGGGTGTTGCTCCATGGGTTCCTTTCCCTTCCTTCTTTTAGAACTTGAAGAGGCCATGAACGAGAGTTAATATGTGAAGGTGGTAAGGTTTTGGAGACTTTTGGTTGTTTAGGGTTTTATTGCAATGAAGAGAGTGAGGGGGAAATGTTTGTACTGTGAGAGGGAGTGTCTTGTGCCGAAATGAAGAGTTGTGAAGAGTGGGTTATGACAATGAATGTGGGCACGGAACAAGGATTATTTATATATGGAAGTTGTGAGAGAATGGAGGGTGTGGATTGATGGAGTGGTTACTTGATGGACGGTTGGGGTTATGCATGGATAAAAGACATGGATCATCACTTTATAATGGAGATTGCTCGGTCTTTTAGGTGTCCCATTTTTCCAATGTTGCATGGCAACATTTTCCAATGTATTCCCTTTTTAGAACAAGTGTGTAGTCCCTCCTTTTGTGGTGTCCGAACTTTCTTTGTTTGGTTGTCCTATCTATCCCCATCAATGCTCCTTTTCTTTTCCCTAAAGATAAAATAAGAAAAGTAAGACATACTATTTAAAAATACAATTTAGCCTTTACGGCTATAACTAATAAAGAAAAGAAAAGATTAGATTGTTTATTTATGAATTCCAACTAACTAACTAACTATTGGTGGGTCCTTATATGCATTTTGGTGGCACCATGGGGTGACACCAAACTTAGTTTGGAGCACTGTGATGAAAAGTTTTTGTTCAAAGCTCCCAAGAATAGCATGCATCTTGGTTTGCTTTGAACACCAAACTTGTTCCTCACTATATGCTGCACAAGAAGGTTTTCACCAAGTGTTTGTCAAGGTTGGGTTGAAATTCATAAATATTGACTTATTCACTATCTTCTAAAAGCATATAAAACATGGGCTGCCTCCCATGAAGCGCTTCTTTAGCATCACTAGCTTTACGTTACTCCCTCATTAGAGTGGTTGGTAATGCTTGAAATCTTCCCCTCTTGCTGTGGACTTGTATCCATTGGTTGTATCAATGATCTCGACATGTTCCAGGGGAAGAACTCTGTTGATTGTGAAGACTTTAGGTAACTGAGATGGTACAGTGGGGAGATTAGGGAGATATCTGGGAAGTAAGCTAAGATCACTCTATCTCCTGGAGAGAAGTCTTTCATAGGGATCTTTTTGTTCCTCCACTTTCTTGGTACCTTCTTCCTTGTGTCCTTTGATATTGCCTTGCTCTTGATGACTTCTTTTTCTAAGGGAGTTGTGATGTTGTCTTCACATGCCTCTAAAGGTTTAGGTTCCTCCAACTTTTCCTTGAGCTGTGGTAGTTACTGTTTCCCTTGTTTATCAACCAAAGGGGTCTCCAGATAGGTTGGGTGTGCTTCAGTGCTTGCTTCCTCCTTCAGAATCTCATTACGATCTTTGCTTGGTTCCTTGTGCTCTTGGTCAGCTTCTTGTGAGAGTTTGAAGACATTAAAGCTGAGCCGTTCATCATGGATCCTCAATATTAACTCCCCTTTCTCCACATCTATGAGTGCTCTGGCCGTAGCTAGGAAGGGTCTTCCCAATATGATTGGGTGAGTGTGACTCTCTTCCATGTCCAGGATGACAAAGTTTGTTGGGAGAAAGTATTTCCCAACCTTTAGCAACACATTTTCCACCACTCCTATTGCTTACTTTTGAGTCTTGTCAGCCAGTCTGATGACTACATCTGTGGACATTATCTCATTAATCTGCAGCCTCTTCGCCAGGGATAGGGGCAGTAAGTTGATGCTTGCCCCCAAATCACAGAGTGCTCTATCGAACATTGTTTCTCCTATGGCATAGGGGATGTGAAAACTTCCTGGGTCTTTTTTTTTTGTAGGCAACTCAGGTTGAATAAGGGCACTACATTTCTTGTTCAACACTATAGTCTGGCCTCCTTTGAGTGAGCTTTTCCTGGGAAGAAGTTCCTTCATATACTTGATGAATGCAGGCATTTGTTGGATGGCCTTGATGAATGGTATGTTCACATGCAGAGATGCAAATAAGTCTAGGAACCTTGAGTATATTCTCTTTCCCACAGCACCATTGAGCAGTTGGGGAAATGGTGCATAGAGCTTCAGCAGCTCTTGTTGTGAGATTTCTGGTTCTTGGTGATCTCTATCCTCCTCCTCTGTTGAATTGTCTTTAGGTTGTTCGGAAAGTTTGCTTTGCTTGTCTTCAGCCTCTTGACCACTTATAGTGACCATTTTGCAATCTTCCCATCTTACTTTCTTTGCTTCTCCTCTTGGGTTTTTCTCCGTGTCACTTGGGAAGCCATCAGTAGGTTTAGGAATCTTCTCAGCTAAGCATCCCACTTGGACTTCCAGCTTCTTGATGGTCTCTCCTTGGTTCTTAATATTGGCTCGCACCTCTTCTTTGAACACCTTGGTTTCTTGAATCTCTTGGCATATTCCTTCAAGTAAGGTTTCAAGCTTAGAGAGTCTGTCATCAATTGATGGTAGATTGGGATTAGAGGTGGAAGGATGAGAGGTGTTGTTTTGGTTTTGATATGGGTGTGGAGAAGTGTTGTTGTGGGGGTGTTGATATGTCCTCTGTGTGAATTATTGATGGGCTGCATTGTTGTTGGAGTTGTAACGTCTCTGGTCTTGGCTTTGATCTTGCTTATTCCCCCACCCAAAGTTTGGGTGGTTCCTCCATCCAGGGTTGTATGTCTTGGAGTATGGATCATGGTTCTGTCTAGGTAAATTCCCAATGTAGTTGGCTTGCTCAAGGTTACCCTCTGCCCCTTCTTCAACTCCTTCTTGGGTTGTTGAGGAGGTGGTGATTGCTGCCACTTGGTTCCTCTCCATCTTCTTGGTGAGGTCAGCTAGCTGCTTGGTAATGAGCTTGTTCTGAGCCAACAGAGCATCTACATTGTTTAGCTCTATCACTCCTCTAGTGTTCCCTCTTTCGGAAGCATAGAAGTAGTCATTCTCAGCTACAATCTCAATGACATCTATGGCTTCTTCAATGGTCTTCTTCTTGTTCAATGATCCTCTAGAGGAATGGTCTACTGCCTTCTTTGATTCATATGACAAGCCTTTATAGAAGATGTGCAACTGCACCCATTCATTGAACATATCTGGTGGACATCTCCTTGTTAGGTCTTTGAACCTTTCCCAAGCTTCATAAAATGTCTCCCCATCTTGCTGTCTGAACGTCTGCACTTCAGTTCTCAGCCTATTGATCCTTTGAGGGGGGTAAAACCTTGCCAAAAACTTATTCACTACCTCCTCCCAATTTGTCAGGCTTTCTTTTGGGAAGGATTCAAGCCATTTGGATGCTTTGTCCCTGAGTGAAAAAGGGAACAAGAGCAGCCTATAGACATTCTGGTGGACTCCATTGGACTTCACTGTGTCACAAATCCTCAAGAAGGTGGTCAAGTGTTGATTCAGATCTTCTTGAGCACCTCCTCCAAATGAGCAATTATTCTGCACAAGAGTGATGAGCTGAGGTTTTAGCTCGAAATTGTTGGCATGGATTGTTGCCTTTTGGATGCTACTTCCACAGTTGCCTGGGTTTGGATTGATGTAAGAGCCTAACACTCTTCTATCCTCCCCAGCATGATTTGCTCTACCTCCTCCCCCATGGTTATGAGCCTCTTCTTCATGTTGGTTTTCCATGTTGCCTTCCATGTTTAGTTCAAAGTGTTCCTCCTCCTCTTCAGCACCGATTGCATGTTTTGCTCTTGCTTCCCTCCTTAATCTAAGGAGGGTCCTCTCTGGTTCAAAATCGAAGGAAGTTGAAGCCCCGCTTCTTCTCCCTGTCATACAACCAACAAGTACAAGCAAGTAACAATATGTGCAGATAGTATTGCTATTAGAATTTCTGTTAGTTGTGAGTGATGTAATATATCAAACAGTTAGTGGGTTAGCAAAATGAATGGTAAATAACAAAGAACACGAAAGAGTAGAGGGGGAAGGGAAGAAGTTAACTAAGATAGAAAGTAAATTACTCAAACAGAAAATTAAATCAAACAAAACAAAAATGCTCAATCTAGTGATCTCCTAATTTAATCATTGTTGATGCACAATCAATCCCCAGCAACGGTGCCATAAACTTGATGCAGGTGGAAACTGTCTCTCAACACATTTCTTTCGGCAAGTGTACCGAATTTGTCGTCAAGTAAAAACTCACAATAGAGTGAGGTCGAATCCCACAGGGATTGATTGATCAAGCAACTTTAATTAAAAGAATGTTCTAGTTGAGTGAATTCAGAATTTGGGTTGAGATTTGCAGAAAATAAAATGGCGGGAATGTAAATGACAGAAAAAGTAAATGCTATAATTAAAGGGCTGAAAGTAAATGACTGAAAGTAAATTGCAGAATTGTAAATGGGAATGGGGTGTTTGCTCATAAAAGTAAACGCAGAAATTAAAGAGAATGGGTAAGATCAGAAATGGGGAGTTCATTGGGCTCAGGAGATTTTGCAATTCTCTGGATCAAGTTCATTTTCATTTCTTCCTCAATCAATGCATTCATTGATCTCCTTGGCAATCTTAATTGATCGAATGACAATTTCTTGCAATTCAATCTCTCAAATCTTGATCAATAGCCAATTCCTTGGTCAATTGCTCATGAGAAAAGATGAAGTGTGGTCACTGATTATACCACAGGCATTTCCCAAATCAGGTGTTGAGAGGATTATAGTCACATATCCATCCAAACCCAATTTGGTCCAGCATGAGAAAGCATTTCTAGCTTGATCTCTTCATTCCTCTTTCAAGGTTCAGAAGAGATCCAAGTTTGAATAGCTTCTTTTCCAAGATAACCACCCAATTGGATGAAGATCGAAAGCTTTCAAGTAAAATCAAGAGAAAAGATAGAAGAAGAATAATGAAAACTAGTATTGATCCATCAATTTACAACAGAGCTCCCTAACCCAATGAAAGGGGTTTAGTTGTTCATAGCTCTAGAAAATGAAAACAAAGATGGAGAATACATCGTGGAACTAGAAGAGCAGAGAAAGTAAAAAAATACAGATAGTAGTGCTATTTTCCAACTTCCAGAACTCCTAAATAATTCAAAGCTACTCCTATATATACTACTCTTCTCAGCTTCTAGTTGGCTCTTCAAGTCTTGGGCCTTTGGATCTTGAGTTTGAAGCAGTTCTCTTCTTTATTTGGGCTTGGCTTTACTTGCAGAGAGAAAGTGTGAAGTGGGCAGAGACTTTAGCTCAGGACGTTAGGGGTGTTAACATTTAGTGAAAATATGAGTTCGAGAACGTTAGTGACAATCAACATTGTCACTAACGTTCCAATGTACCCCTTTGCCTCACGTTAGAGCCCACGTTAACTAGGTTAACGTGGCTTCTAACGTGGTCTTGCCAACCTTCGAGAACGTTAGTGACACTTAACATTGTCACTAACGTTCCAGTGTGCCCCTATGTCTCACGTTAGAGTCCCACATTAACGAACGTGGCTTCTAACATGGCCATTCTTAGCCATCCCCAACGTTAGTGACAATGTTGAGTGTCACTAACGTTGGCTCAACTTTCACTCATCAACGTTAGCTTCCACGTTAACTAAGTTAACGTGAAAGTTAACGTGGCTCCTTGGGGGTTTTGTGGGTGCTTCCAACGTTAGTGACAATGTTGGGTGTCACTAACGTTGTCGACCTCCCTTGCCTTTTACGTTAGCTCCCACGTTAACCAAGTTAACGTGGAAGTTAACGTGGTACATTGCACCTTAGGCCAACGTTAGTGACAATGTTGAATGTCACTAACGTTGGCTTCCTTCCCCCTTTTAACGTTAGAGGCCACGTTAACTAAGTTAACGTGTACTCTAACGTGGCCACTTATGATCATTGGCCAACGTTAGTGATAATGTTAAGTGTCACTAACGTTGGCTCAAAGTCCCTTCTTCACGTTAGAGTTCACGTTAACTTAGTTAACGTGACTCTTAACGTGGGCAATGATGGCTTCGAGAGCGTTATTGGCAGTCATTTTTCTCATCAACTTTGCAAGTTACCTCCCATTCCACGTTAGTGGCTACGTTAATTAGATTAACGTGACTGCTAAGTGGTTCTTCCTTGCTTCCTTTGGTCCTGAAATCAAGCAATAGAGTGCATCAAAGTTCTAGTCCAAGTCATGGGTAATGCAACATACAATTTGTCACTAAACTCATGCAAAATCCTCATGAAATCATGTAAAATGCACAATGTATGCTTGAATCAAGGTATAAGTGAATATCTACCCAAAACTAGCTTATTTCCTAAGGAAATGCATGAAACTACCCTAAAAACAGTAAAGAAAAGGTCAGTGAAATTGGCCAAGATGCCCAGGCATCAGTATCACGCGTACGCGTACAGCACGCGTATGCGTCCCTGAAGTACTTTGCGATCAACACGTATGCGTATGGTACACGCGCGCGTCCATGGGTGCATCCCAAATCTTTGGCTTTGAATGATTTCTCCACTTTGCATGCTTTCTCTTCACTTCTTTGATCTACTCTCAGCCTTTTTCAATCTGAAATCACTAACAAATACATCAAGACATCTAGTAGAATCAAAGGGAGATTAAACTTTTCAAATTAAGGGTCTAAAAGCATGTTTTCATACTTAAACACAATTTAGGAGACAAAATACTCTAAATTCAACACAAGATAAACCCTACAAATGGGGTTTATCAGTATGCCAGTTTGGGAAATTCCTGAAAAATATCTTGGGCTTCTGGCACAATTGGGCAGATTAAAAAATAAGACCTTATCATTAATTGAGGAGAAATTGATGAATAAAATGGAAGGATGGAAGGAGAAGCTTTTGAATCAAGCGAGGAAGGAAATCCTCATAAAATCAGTAATTCAAGCAATCTCGACCTATGCTATGAATGTTGTTTTGTTGCCAAGAAATTTTTTCCAAAGAATTTGTTTTAGAATTGCGCGGGTCTGGTGGGCCAGCTCAGGGAAAAAGGGGAGAATACATTGTAAAAGTTGAAAAATGGTCACCATAAGTAAGAATGTTGGGGGATTGGGATTTAGAAGCCTACAGTACCAGAACGTAGCATAATGTGACGCTCACTATGCTCCATAAAGTGGAAGAGACGTTGTACCAATAGATATGTTGGCTGGGGTGCTGGCGGTGATACGGGTGCTGTTGGTGCTAAAGGTCCTACTGCAGCAGAGGAGGAAGAAGGTCCAGCTGCTGGTGCTACTCTGGCTCGGGCTCTAGAGGCATGCCGGGATGGGGGCTTCTCGTGCACCCATATCCCCCACGGAATAACGTCCTCCTCGCCGTCGTCTGGGGGAAGTGGCGATACGTCATCCTCTCTCCAAGGAGCACTCAATCGGGGGAAGTATACCTCCTTCCCTTCCATAACACATCCAATAAGGACGATCATGTCCACCAAAATCTCAGTGAAATGTGTGGTAGGCATGACATAGGTGGCAAAGATCTGCTGCCATGTCCGAGCCTCTCTCGATAGGTGAGCAAACAGCATCCCCTTGGGTCTCTTATTGTCATCATCCATCACCCAAGGGGCGTCTGGGGTGGCAATAGCACATCTCAGAGCCTCATAATCAAAAGTCACACAATATATCGCTACCTCAGCCTGCTCATAGGCATCTGTGGCACCGGTCTTAGGTAGGCAGTGGAGAGCATCCTCAATAGCAGCCTCGGTAAGTAATATCTGTCCGCCTTGCAGGTAAACCAATATCTTTGACCCATGATATGTTTATTCTGCCCAGCTCCCTATCAACAAAGTCTAGACCCAACCCCTGAATACGGGCCTCAATAGGGCGTCTCAGGTCAGCAGGGATGGCCAGTTTCTTCTCTATGTTGAAGTTCTTCTTCTGATAGATTGGGAAGTAGAGCTCACAATACAGGTTGGGAAACATGTCTGTATCGGTGGCAGGTAGCTACTGGTTCTCTTTGTCCTTTTCATTAAATGGGTTCTTAGCATAATTGGCGTAAGGAGAAAGAGTGCGGGCTTGAAGGTTCTTCCTCTTTCTGGAGGTAACCTTGACTTTCCCTCTGTCAGCCATCTTGGAAAATAGATATAACAGGATATAAACAAATAAGCCAAGTAGAGAAGAGAAAGCAAGGATGGACAAATTCAAAAAATAAGAGGATTGACAGGTAATCATGAAGTGAGTGAAAAAGGATGAAAACTTAGACTGCAGGCAACAAGAATCAGAATTCAAATCAAAGCCAAAACCCAAGAATTCACTAAATGTTCAATAATTGGTATAAAAAGGGTGAACTATGCACTTTGTGTGACCAAAAGTGAGTTAGAATAGTTTTGAAAGAAGAGGGTCACACAAGTGGAATGCACGGTTATTCAACCAATTACTGCAAATGAATGAACCATATTCAAGAAAAATGCAAGTTAAGAACAAATGGTAAGCTTAGTAAGAGTCGAAAGGCATTCGATTAACTTGAAAAGTGATAGCACAAGAAGTTTCAAATTGAGGCGTTAGGTAGGAAACTATTTGTCACAGAAAATCGCCAAATAGTTCCTCACTAACCGTATTCTAATGCATATCAATGGGAATCAATATAAACACAGAGATACCAACCAAATCAACTTAGGAATTGAGCTCGGTGTAATGATAAGTAATCTCAAATTAAAAGTTCCAAGCTCAAAGCCTAGGGTGCAAGTGGAAGAACAAAACCATTTTTAGAAATTTGGGCAGCATTTCGGCAGTAAATTGGATGTTCCCGGATAGCAAACAGCACAAGATACAAGTATATGAATCCAAAAATTGCAACAATGTTAGAAAGCATAGATTGCATATACACAGGCAGCAACAAACACAATCCAATAATTAAAGTTCAACAAGGCAGCATTGAAAGAACAGCATAGCAGTAACAATATGTAGACAACACGACACCAGTATCACTCATCAAACAAGCAATTTGCATTCAGCCATGTTGGATAAACACGAATGGAGCAATTATCAGGCCTAAAATCTTCTAACCACAACCTAGCTACCTAACCACCTAGGATCAACTAAAACATGCATATCTAACTAACCTAGATAAACCAAATTAAAGAACTAGGCTAACTAACAGAATCAGTAAATAGAGCAGGAGGTATGAGGTAGGGAACCTGGAAGGCAAAGGCAGAATTGGAAGGAAAAAATGGGAAATGGGAAAAGTGGAAGGGCTGCAATGCTGCCCAGGAACGGTGGCAGCGGTGGTTTGCAGCGGAGCAGAGGGTGGCGCAGGCAGGGGCACCGAACAGGAAAGTAGGGGTAGCCCAGGGTACAGGATGCGGTAAGGGGGAGAAGGTAGGGAAGAGATGGGGTGAGAAGAGTGGAGAAGGAGGGATGATGAGGGTGGCTAAGGGGTCGCCGATGGCCGTGGCGATGATCGCGGCGGTGCCGGTCAGAGGCAGATGGAGCGGGAATGGTGAGGGAGAGAAAAAGAGGGAGAAAGAAAGAGAGGAGAAAAGAAGGTGGGTTGCGTCGGCGAGGTCGGCACCGGACGGTGGTGGGGGCGGCGGTTGCAGAACTTGGGAGGGTGGCAATGGAGTTTTGGAGGGAGAAGAAGGGACGTTGGGGAAAGAAGGGAGAAATGAGGGGCGCGACTGCGCTAGGGCTCACGTCCCTGGGGTTAAGTCATTTTAAATCCACGCGTATGCGTCCTGTAGTGCGCGTGGGTGGGCGAAAGGAGAAGTAGACGTGGGAGCGCCAGGTGCGCCGAAGCGTGGATAAGGGTGTGCACATGGACGCGTACGCTTCCGCGCCAGGTGAATTTGTGCTAAACGCACGCTTCCGTCGCAGTTTTCACGCAACTCTCTGTTCAGATTGAAGGGGGCGATATGTACGCGTGACGTGAGCGCGTCAAGCACGCCCATGCGTGGTGTGCCAACATTGCGAGGGATGCGTATGCGTCAAGGACGCGTACGCATGGGTCTAATTGTGCCTCTAAAGCACAAGCCGCACAATTCCATCACAACTTTCTGTTCGTTGGATGGGGGAGCAATAGTTGCATCGACGCCCCCGCGTCGCTCACGTGCACGCGTGGGTTGCCCCTCCTTTTTTTTCGTTATGCAGAGTGCAAAATGAATGTACTTGTGCATGTCTTAACACTAATGTAAATGTATTTGTGCAGGACTGAACACTGATGAAAATAACAAAGAACTAATAGTGAAATTGAAAGATCATGCCATGGTGGGTTGTCTCCCACCTTGCACTTTTAGTTATTGTCCTTAAGTTGGACATTTGGTGAGCTCCTTGTCATGGTGGCTTATGCTTGAACTCATCCAGGAATCCCCACTAATGTTTATACTTCTAATAGCCTCCGAGGTCCCAAACTAGGCGCATAAAGCCTTCAAGCAAGTTAAAGCAGGTGACAAGGCTCCAAGAGTCTTGATTGTTGGAATGAATTCCAGGGTTCCAAACCTTGCTTTTACACCCGTCTTCTTGTGAATCATCATCGTTCCAACCGGGTGGCAGACAGTCCGAATTCTCAATGAAGTACTAAACTCTTCTTTTAGATCCAACTAAATTATCACTAGTCCAACCCTTGCATCTATCTCTTGGAATCTCAACCTTGATGAGCCTTGATTTGTAACTCCAACCACTAAATATTCTTCTCTTACGCTTGATGCCACAAAACTTCCTAAGTTGACCGTCTGTTTCAAGAATAACATACTCAAGTGGGATAGAAAGGCAAATAGATAAGAGTTTTACCCACTCAAATGATGTAGTAGGCAGCACCTAGGTAGAAATGTCTCCAATGATCTGGACAACGCATGTTCAACTCCCGTCCATCCTTGCCGAAGGGCTTCCACTTCCATATCATTCTTAGATTCAATCGAATAAGGATCTTCATATTCAGCGAGTTCATTTATGGATGTGGATTCATCACTGGGAAGACTTGATTCAGGATTATCTTCACCAAGGGAACTCGCTTATTGATCTATTCCATCCACTTCTTCATAAGGAATATGCCATGGAGGTTGTGCACTATCTTCCTTGACGTCAATGTCAAGCTTCATGGAGGAATATTCTACAATTCTAGATTCGCATGGAGGTTCAGCGTCTCCTAAGTCTTCAACCACTTCTTCCTCTTCAACTATTACGACTTCCTCCACTTGTTCCAATACAAAGTCATGTTCCTCATTATCCACTGGAGTTTCTAGTATCTCTTTCATGCTACGATCTTTTATTGATTCTCCACATGTAGCCGTGGGATAACTTTGAGTGTCAAATCGCAGGGAGGCTAAATTACTTACTACTCACTCCAATTGATGAAGGGTTACATGAAATCGATCCAGTGTTTCCTCGAGATGATCCCTTGACTCTTGTTCCTTTTGGATAACATAATTAGGATCATATGGCTTGTTGATTGATGGATATGGGGAAGGTGTATATGGAGATGGTGGTTCTTGGGAGTAATTGGGTTGGAATTGGGGTGGTTCCATATATGGTTCATATTGGTCATAAGGTAGTTGGTATGGTGAATAAGGGCTAGAATCATATGAGGGTGTTTGGTAGTACGAAGCTTGTGAGTATGGTGGTTCAAAATTATGTTGAGGAGGGGGCTCATAGGTATAGTGTGGTGGGTGTTGATTGTCACGAAAAGATCCACCATAACCATTGTCTTTGTATGCATCATGGAATGGTTGTTGCTCGTAGTATATTGGAGGGGGTTGTTGCCAAGAGGGTTGATCAAATCCTTGTAGCTCCTCCCATCTTTGATTGTCCCACCCTTGATACAAGCCTTCACTGTAATCTCCATTTCCTGCGATATAATTGTAACCACACTCAAAGCCAAAGGGGTGAGAATTCGTAGTAGCTAATAAAAACAAAAACTAATAAAAATAAGCAACAAAGTCCTAAAACTAACAAAAACTAGCAAACAAGCAAAAAGCAAATATTTACAATAACCAATAATAAGGCGCACGTTTGCAACTCCCCGGCAACGGCACCATTTTGATGATCTAATTTTTGTTTGGTCTAGAATTTACAAATATATTCTCGTTGAAAGTATAATTTCTAAACCAACAATAATCCTTTCATACAAAAGTTTGGTTGTCACAAGTAACAAACCCCTAAAAATAATAACCGAAGTATTCAAACTTCGGGTCGTCTCTCAAGGAATTGCAGGGAAGTGTACTTATAATGGGTTATGGAAAAGTATATTTTTGGGGTTTTGAATGAGAAACAAGGAAAGTAAATTGCAATGTAAATTAAATGATAAAAACAGTCTTGGCAAGGTTTGGTGATCAAGGAACTCTATCCTTATCACTAACCACAACATGATAATTGCAAAGATCAATCCCACTAAGTCATCCTCTAACGAGTAAAGAAAAGTCAAGTGAGCTATATCAATCCAAGTCCATAAGTTATGGCTATTCACTAATTGAAGTAGTGGAAGCTAGAGTTAATGGCTATCAATTATCAATCACTTGGACATTAGTAACTCAAGAATTCCTAAGTTACCTTTCCAAGCCAAGAACATAAAATTCTACTCTAACATCCTTCCAAGCATTTTATCAAACACTTGGTAGGCACAAAATAAAAGCACAGAAAATTAACAAGGAAAATAAATCTAAACAACTGATTGCAAGCATCAATGACTAACAATTAAAGAGAGTAACAATAACCATGGAAAACATAAATTGCATTAATATGGAAATCGAATCTAACATCAAAAGTTCACAAACTAAATGGGAAAATAAATAAATCAAAAAGAGAAGATAAACTCAGGTGCTAGAGTGATAGAATGTAGAATAGAAACTAAAATAAAGCAAGATAAATATCTGAATTGGAGAAGAACTAAACCTAAAAATCTAAAACCTAGAGAGAGGAGAGAGCCTCTCCTCTCTCTCTCTAAAAACTACATCTAAAACCTAAAATTATGTGTATGATTGATTGATTCAATGAATGATTAATTTCCCCCCTTCAGTCCTTGGTCTCTTTAGCCTTTTTTTGCCAAAGATTGGCTTTAAAACTGGGCCAGAAGCCCTTCTGAAATCACCAGGTGCGATTTCATTAAAAGTGTCAGCGTGGGCATCGACGCGTACGCGTACAACACGCGTACGCATCCTTGGATTATTGCACCTCCACGCGTATGTGTATGGTGCGCACGCGCGTCCATGGGCGCATCCCAAATCTTTGGCTTTTCATGATTTCTCCACTTTGCATGCTTTCTTTTCACTCCTTTGATCCATTCCCAGCCCTTTTCAATCTGAAATCACTAACAAACACATCAAGGCATATAGTGGAATCAAAGAGAGATTAAACTTATCAAATTAAGGGTCTAAAAGTATGTTTTCACACTTAAGCACAATTTAGGGGGACAATCACAAAACCATACTATTTCATTGAGTAAATGTGAGAAAAGGTTGACAAAATACTCTAAATTTAACACAAGATAAACCCTACAAATGTTGTTTATCAGTATGCCAGTTTGAGATATTCCTGAAAAATATCTTGGGCTTCTGGCACAGTTGGGCAGATTAAAAAATAAGACCTTAGCATGGATTGAGGAGAAATTGATGAATAAAATGGAAGGATGGAAGGAGAAGCTTTTGAATCAAGTGAGGAAGGAAATCCTCATAAAATTTGTAATTCAAGCAATCCCAACCTATGCTATGAGTGTTGTTTTGTTGCCAAGAAATTTTTGCCAAAGGATTTGTTTTAGAATTGCGCGGGTCTGGTGGGCCAGCTCAGGGAAGAAGGGGGGAATACATTGTAAAAGTTGAAACATGATCACCATAAGTAAGAGTATCGGGGGATTGGGATTTAGAGGCCTACAGCACCAGAACGTAGCTCATTTGGCCAAACAAGCATGGACAATTCTCAAAAACCCAACTGCGATATAGGTTAAAATACTTAAGGCCTTGTACTTTTTGGATTCTGATTGTTTAGATGCTAAGGACAGCAAGGGTGCATCCTGGGCTTGGAAAACTTTAATCATTGAAAGAGACTTTTTAAGGAAGCAAGGAAGATGGAACATTAGAGATGGATCAGACATTAAGGTATGGGAGGATTGATGGATTAGTGGTCTTAAAAAAATTAGATGTCAACAGGAACCCATTAATAACCATAGTAAGGATTTACTAATTGAAACGGAATGATGGTATGAAGAGAGGCTCAGACAATGCTTTCCTATGTGTATTAGAGGGAAAATTATTCAAACACCGTTAAGTTAGCTAGGAATGGAAGACAAACTTTTGTGGCCATATAAAAAGGATGGAGAATACACAGTGAGATAGGATACTATACGGCTATGGCAGAAAAATTGGGCCAGGAATCAGAATCATCCTCATCCAGTGAAGACCTTAAAGAGTTATGGAGAGATATGTAGGATATGCATATACCACCGAAAGTGAATATGCTTCTTTGGAAGGCTATTCATAGTATTATCCCTGTCAACTATAACTTTTATAAAAAGATCATACAAAGTCCTATTTGTAAAATCTACAAAATCAAAGTAGAGACCTCTGAACATGCATTACTCTTATGTCCTTGGACTGGACTAGTTTGGTTTGGAGCTCAGATTTAGTGCCTTCCGACAACAAAGAATGTTACCTCTTTTGGCAAATGGCTACAGTATGTTTTTAGAAAATATAATGGAGAGAACAAAGGAGAAAGAAAAATTTTGATGGCTAAATTGGGTTTTCTGATTTGGGAAATATGGAAAGGAAGATGTCAATAGATTTATCAAAACATAATCATAAATCCTATGACTATTATTATTAAAGTAAATATCTTAGAAACATATTTTAGGGAAGTTAACATTAAAGACAACAAGCAACAACCAATAACCAGAGCGCATGGAAACATGAGAAGAATTACCTGGAGACCACCATTAGGGCAATGACTTAAAGCAAACACAGATGTTGCATACAGGGTGGAGTCTTCGGAAGGCACGACAGTTGTAGTGGTATGAGATAGTTTAGGAAAGCTTCTCACAGGGGTGTTTTCAAAATTTAGAAAAAATTCAAGACTTATTGTAGAGGCCATTGGAATGAGAAATGTGTTCATTTAAAAAAAATTACAAGTAGAAAAAATCATCATAGAATCAAATTGCTTACCTTTTGTCGAATCTATGAAATTGAAGAGTATAATAATGGAAATTGATCCAATACTTAGGGATATTTAGGGCCTGCTAGAGAGCATCAAAGAGTGCGGCTTTACCTGGACTCCCTAGGATGGCAATGAATTGGTGCATCAGGTAGTGAAATCAGCATTATCCAATAAGCTGAGGCATGATTGATGATGGAATCCTCCACTGAGACTTGATTGTGTTATATGCAAGGAAGGAAGAGAAAGACAACAAAATGCACAATCTGTAGCGCATCACAGGAATAATGAGGTGAAAAGCAACATGAAAGAGAGGGCACAAAATACTGCATTTCAGCCGAAGGGCGACTCTGGTTTCCGAGCAGAACGAGATCCAGCACGAACACAACAAACACCTATAAGTTCTTTTCTCTCCATCGGCAAATTAGAAGGCCAACCTTTTTCAAAACCTTATAGCAGAGTGGTTACACCAAGGGCGACAATGGAAGAAGATGCAGTGGATATCACAGCTAATATTTCAGAAGAGTTAGTGGCAACCGATACCAACCGGTAGAGACTTCTTCAGTGTTGGTGACTTCAGGCAACAGAGGTGATGCAGGTGATGTTGGCGTGGCATGTAACAATCCAGATTTTTAATAACTGGTTTTTCGGGCTTCATACTCAAGGAATTTACGAAATCCGAGCGACATAGTTAGACTCCATTTAACGAGCAAATTTTGAATATATAGAAAAATAAATAGTAATATTTTATTATAATAATATTTTAAGATAATAATATTTATTATAATAATATTTTATGATATTAATATTTTATAATAATAATAATAATAATAATAATAATAATAATAATAATAATAATAATAATAATAATAATAAGATAACTGGGCTCAAAATCTACCGATGTAGATTAATGTCTGCACTCTTCGATGAGCATAACGATGCTAAGACATTCTAATAGATCTTTTATAGCTGAGATAATTATGTTACTAATATCATATATACTAGTAGCTTATATGTTTACTCTAGCAAAGTAATTACATGTAATTTAATACATCTAGCTTTAGTAATTATTTTTCAAATGATATTTTATCAATAACCTACCTTATGACTCACCTACTTAATGCCACCACCTCCAAATATTTAGCTACTCCTACTTCATTTCTTCACCTTCATCTATGAAATTCCATGAGAGAAAAAGAGAGAAAACCACGCTTCCACCTCTATTTTTCCTAACCTTCAAGTTTGGCCACCTTCTCCACCAAAACCTGCATCAAAAGTTTAAACTGATTAAAGTGTTCTCCTTGATCTCCTCTTCATCCTCATATCAATTTCAACAAGGTAAATTAATATTCTTGATGTTCTTGCTTAGAAAATTATATCTAGGAGTCTTATAGAGCAAGAAACTATCAATTTTAGCTTGAGAAAGGTGAGAAAATCCTTCTTGATTTGTTGATAAAGGTTTAGCCTTCATGGTTTTCCTAAACTACAAGTTAACTTTGATTGAAAACTAGGCAAGAAAGTGAGATTATGAGCTTCTAAGAGGAATCAGTTTGAGCTTAGGAAAGTGGTAAGGGTTTGATTGAATTAATTGTGTTAAAATGTTTGCTTGATGTGTATTTGATGAACTAATGTTTGGTGAATAAAATTCGATGTTTAATTGGTTGTTTGGGGAGGTTTGTATGTTGATTTTAAGCTTAGAAATTGGAAGTTCTTTAGAAGTACTATGGCTGAATTTGTTTGGTACTTCTAAAGGACTTGTTTCTAAGTTTGGTTAATGATGTTTTGATGTGAATTTGAAGGTTAAAATATGGATTTAAGAGTGCTTAAAAGAGATTAAAAAAAAGCTTAAGAATATGTTAAAGATCAAAGAAGATTTCATGAAGAACACAAGTGAACTTTTGGTTACTATGAAGAAGGGTAAGATGGTAATTTTGGAAAAAGGACACAATGATAATTTGGTACAAGATTAAGGCTAAAATGGTGATTATGTAAAAATATAAGAAAAAATATAATTAGGTAAAATGTAGGGATGAAAGTATAATTAAGTGAATGTAGGAGGGCAAAAGTATAATTACTTAAAAAATTAAAGACTGAAATATAAATAAGTAAAAGTTCAGATGTTAATTTGTAATAAGTAAAAGTTTAGGGACATAAATGTAAATATGATCAAAGACAAAGACATAATGGTAATTATAATAAACATTTAGGGATATAACGATAATTATAATAAAAGATTTAAAAAGGCAATTTAAAGCCTATAACCTAAAGGTGCTCTTCATAAAAGACCTAGAGGAGGTAAGAGAAGTGATGAAAGGATAACTAAGATATGGAAAGAAGAAAGAAGAAGAATAATGAAGTATAAGGGAATGGAAATAGCGAATTGAAAACAGAAAGATTAATAACAAAAAAAGAGAATTGACTAATGAAAATGGACACTACAAGAAAAATGGTGAATACCGTCATATTTACTAGCGAAAAAACAAAATAATCCAACGGTATAAACCTTGCTGGTAATTATTTACCGTCGGATTTATAAGCCTCGCCGGTAATTATTTATCGTCGGATTTTGCTGTCCGCTGGTAACTTGCGGCGGATTTAACATCAAAATTTGATTTTTAAGATACAAATATATGATGACAGTTACCGGCGGATTTTTTCTGATGATAACTTTGGCGTCAAACTATTTTGTTCTCGTAAATTTACAGTCGGACTTTTTTCCCGGTAGATACAACGGTAAGTTCAATTTTTTGTTTTCCTTTTTTGGTTAAATTTTTTTGACGCAATTAGCAGTCAAATTCTAAATTTTTTATTCAAATTTATTTTTTGCACAATTAGTAGTCAAATACTAAATAATAGAAAGAAAATATGTTAAATTAAATATCAAGCATACAAATGAAATGATTAGTTAAATAACAGAGGATACAACACAATCAAACAATCTAAAACAAAAACACTAATCACTAAAGATCCTCATAGTCATCTTCGTTGACCCGCTAGTCCTGCTAAGGCAACGGCCTAGGCGGTGATGTTTATGGCCCCTCAGTAGTGCCACCACTGCCTCAAGTAATGCCGTTGCCACTGGAGAGCATCTAATCTTGGTACATCACCATCTCTCACTTCGTTTGCTGAAGCCGCTCTAACTCCCACTTCAGACTCCTGTAGCTACTAAGCCTGTTGGTGAATGCTTCGGGTGAGGAGCAACACTTGCTCCCTCAAATTGACACCATCTTCGGGATTGACGGGCCAACTGGTGGCAGAGGCGGATGACTAGAATGCGCCAAAAACTCTATCTATCAACAATTCACTTAAATAGCAACATCTATCAACAATCAACAAACAAGAATCCAGAATCAAGCAGCAACATCGATCAATCATCATTAAGCAGTTCAGTTAATTAACATTAATTGTTTCATCTATATCACATTATATGACTTAAGCAGTAACATCCATCAATAATCAAGAATTGGCAAACACTTTCAGCTGTTCAATCCTACTATTCTAAGTCAAATCTATCTTAACAACCTAAATCCACAAAAACTAGAAAATTGAGTGTAACTAAATTAAACAGACTAACTAAAATGGTTGGCATATAAAAGACTTAAAATAGTACTCATATCATCATCCTATTAGGCCGAATCGTCATCCGTATGATGGGAGGTGGTGCAAGGGCATCTGGCTAGAATCTGTTAGAGGATTCTGGCACCGCGGTGTCTGTCACTGGAGGCGACGTCTTCGAGATAGTGGCCTATTGAGCGGATAGAGGCAGCGTCGTCCCATCAGTGGGCTGCTGAGTAAATGAAGGCGGCATCGTCGAGGTAGAAGGAGCCATGTAGTTGGGGTTAGGAACTATGATGAACGGTTGGTCTGGTGCACCCATTGTCTGTGACGACACTGGGGCAGTTGGGGTAGAGAAGGATGACTGAGAAGTCCCAGTGTTACCAGTAGAAATCTTCCCTCTACCACGACCATGCGAGGCTGATCTGTGACATATCTACCTATCGTCAAGAAATTTTGGCATAACCACCATTAAAATGGTGTTAAAATTCACGGTGGTAAACCGCATAACAATTAAAACATATTCAACCACAAAACTTTATAAAGCTAGAACCCTTGAATCTAAACCTAACTAATCCATTAGAGAATCTATTCCCAAACTTTAACACTACTAAAGCATGCATACGATCAAGCGTTGTTAAATATTAATGAGATTAAATATTATCTAAAACCTATTATTTTACATATTTTTATAAGTTCAAATCAAAACTTTAAATTCTAGTATGTATAAATTACTATACCTTATTCAAGCTAATATTGTAAATATGTATTTGTCTCTAAATTTAAGTTATATTAGGTATTATATGATTTATATTTTTAACTAATTAGTTGAGTACCTAATTAGTTAAAATTTAGAACAATACAACAAACAACAACACAACAAACAACACAATTTAAAATCTATTATCAACTTTCAATTTAGAATCAATTTAGAATCTATTCTCATCAAAGGTCATCTAATACTAAGCCAAAACCAAATTTAAGAAGTGGGAAAAGGGGGTGCTACCTGGAGGGAGCAGCGGTGAGCAGCGATGACAGAGGCGGCGGCAACAACAGCTGCAAAAACGGCTGCTATAACAATGAGCAACAGCGGCAATAGCAGTAGCAAAAGCAACACCAACAGCAGCGGTTCAGTTCAGATGACGAGAGGGGCCATCGAAGGAGGCTGCTGGAGGGAATATTGACGGAATGGGGAGATGGTTAGAGAGAGAGTATTTTGAAATGGGGGAAAGAGGGTTCATGGTTCGAATTTAGGAAGTACTTACCATCGAATTTACCGGCGGATACATCCGCCGGTAAAGCTTCGCAGTTGACCAAAATGCAACATTTCACTAATCAAGATTACCGTCAGATTCATTCACATGTAAATCCGACGATAATCTGATGCATTTGCATATTTAGTATTTTTCCCTTAGAATTCCATTCAATAAACTAAGAATTGTTGCAAGATAAGCAATGATTTCATGATTCATTGAGCAACACTTTGAGTTAGTGTGTATTCATTGATTACAGGAGAATTGTAATACCCGGTCTAACCGAAATTTAATTAAATAATAAGTTAAGGAGGAGCGAATATGGTTGGAAGATTTGGCAATTAGAATTTGATGATTTAAATATGATATTTGGATTCAGTGAATTTTTCCGAGTCGGAAGACATAGTTTTCTGCGTAAAAGTGCGCAGTGAAATTTTGACCGGCAGTACCGGTTGAGACCTGTCAGGTACTGCAGCTGAGAAAATTGATTATGAGTAAATAATATTAAGAAATGAGGAATTATGAATTAGGGGAGGTAGAAATATTTAAAGTGCGATTTGGAGCGCTAATCTTAAAGGTTTTGGCCCAAAATTGGGCCAACGAACAAAAATAAGTGAACCGGGCCTAAGTGGGCCCAAGACCCAACATATATAAACATTAGTTATGAGCATTTCAACTCATTTTACCCTAAAAAGAAGGGTTGGGGCGCTGAATTAAGAAGAGAGAAGAGAAGAGAGAAGACCTAACTCTCTTTGATCTTCAAACCACCATAACTTGAGCTACGGAGCTCCGATTGACGAGCCGTTTGTGGCCATGCGTCGCTCTTCTCATCCTCTACATTTCTATCTAAGTTTTGTGGTGAGTATTCCATTCATCTCTGCCCAGTTTTCGAAATTTCCCTCTGTTACACGTTTTTGGGTAGTTAGTGTTGAAATCTTATGATTTTGGGTGTTTAGGGATACTCCAACATGGATTCCAAGTGGGTTCTATCCCTACTTCATATGGGCTGAGGTAAGAAGTGCTCAAACCCTTGTGATTTGTGATTTTTATGAGCCCTAGGTTGATGTATGTATGTGATATTGGTTATGTTAGTGTATTTGATGATCTTGGTGCACAATTGGGAGATTGGTGTTGCTTGAGGAGCTTTGGTGAGGCTTGGGGCTAAGGTTGGTGGAGATTTCCAAAGAAGAGACTCAATTGATTTGGCTACAAGAGGGACGGTTTAAGTTTCATTTAAGTACCGTGTGGTGTGATGAGAATTCCTAGGCTAGATGCCCCTAGGATTAAGTTTGGATTGTGTAAATGGTTGATGCTAATATGCATAGTTGGTATGTAATGTGAATTGATGATTAGGTTGAGAATTGTGTGGCCTTGTATGCTTGGTGTATTGAAAATTTGATGTATTGGGTAATGAGTATTAATTTGTGGTTTATGCATTTAAATTGTGAAATTGGGCCGGAGGCCGTAAATTTTGGGCCGGAGGCCAGAAAGAGGTAAGGGAGGTAAGTTGATGTGTGCATTGTATGATGACACAAGTGATTGGATGAATTTCATATAATGAATATGCGAATGATTGGGTTGATTGTTGAATAATAAGGTTTGAGGAGTTGAAGGGTGAAATTATGTAGATGAAGTATGTTTGGTTTTGGGTTGAGAAATATTATGTGGTCATATATGTGATTATGATTATTGATGTCTTGATGGTATGATGATGCATGAGAGGTATATATTGTGATATATGCTTGAGGAATGATTAAGGTTGATTTGTGGGTGAAACCACGTGATAGTGATTATGATATTGATTATGTATAATGATGGTTGATTGGAGATAGTATTGTTGGAAATTGAGATGAGGAAGGATATATGACATGTTGATATGTTTGTAATTTAGCCATTTGCTTGAAATGGGTAAAGATGGTTATATGATGGTTTTGTGATTCGTGGTAAAGTGTTAATGTATGAGTTGAGGAGGCTTGATGTTGATTTTGGTATATTTTGATTGGTTTCAAAAAGGGTTGAAATTGGCATGTTTTGGTTGATTTTGAAAGGAGTTGAAAATGGCTTGTTTTGAAAATGGCACTTTGTGGTTTTATATGAAAAACATGGTTTTTGGGCATACTTTGACGGGACATAACTTGGACTACGAATCTTTGTTTTGTGCCAAATCTATTTAGAAATGAAATTGGATCCGGGATGTCCATGCCGTTCGAAGAACGGGTGAAAAACGATTTAAAATGAGAAAGTTATGTCCGTCGGAAGATTGGGGGTTGAATCTGTGAATTCTGCAGCTTTTAACTTAGAAAATTTTTAGCAGAATGACCCTCCACGCGTAGGCGCACTTGGCGCGTACGCGTCGTTCTTCGAGAAGGCACCATCCACGCGTGCGCGTGGTGTGCGCGTGCGCGTCGATGCGCTGCACCCAATGCCCAGCCATTTTCCCGAGAGTTGTGCCAGAGTTGTGCCAGTTTTGTGCCTGGGGCGCAAATACACCCACGCGTACGCGTGGCTGACGCGTACGCGTCGTCTGGCTGTGTTTCAATCCACGCGTCCACGTGTATGACGCATACGCGTCGATGAGCTTTGTGGCCATCCACGCGTGCACGTGGAGTACGCGTACGCGTGGCCCTGTTTTCATCCCAAAGTTGATTTTTGAGTATTAAAATCCAAATCTCATACTTCTAAGCCTCCGATCTCACCCCCTTATGTATTAAATCATTATGATATGCCTAGCAATGAGAAAGGAGCTAGGGGATGTGGTAACTTGCGAGTGAAGCAAGGGGAAAAGTTATGATCAATGATGATCAACGATGATTATATGAGATATGGAGGATGACGGTGGGAGTACCGTGTATGCCATGAGCCGAAGGGCTATATTTATTGATAAATGGCTTGTTCTTGATTGGACCATGAGCCGGATGGCTGAGTTATTGCCGGGTCACGGCAAAGCCATTATTGATTATGGCTGAGAATAAATGCATATATGATTAATGAATGAATGTGTTAAATGGATAATAATGGAAAATGTTGAAATGTGATGTGTAACCCCGGGTAGTAGGCAGTGGCGTTGTCCACTTGCTCCGGGTATGAGACGGAAAAGGATGTTTATGATAAATGAGTTTAATTATGGAGTTTTGAATGAATGTATTTGTGATACCTGGGTAGTAGTAAGGGTTGTGGTTCGTCCCACTTGCTCCAGGTTAATGTTTGAGATTTGATAACAATGAGGATTGATAATATGAATTGAGATTGATTGAATATATGCTTGAGATACCTGGGCAGTAGCAAGGGTTGTGGTTCTTCCCGCTTGCTCCGGGTTAATGCTTAAGATACCTGGGCAGTAGCAAGGGTTGTGGTTCGTCCCACTTGCTCCAGGTCAGAGATTGTGATGCCTGGGTAGTAGCGGCAGTAGTGGTGAATCCACTCGCTCCAGGTTGAGCTGTTAAACACCCGCCTGGGTAGTAGCCGCAGTAGTGGTTATTCCACTGGCTCTGGGTTGAGCGGTAGTAGCAATGGGGTTGTAGCTCAAACTCACTTGCTCCGCGATGGGTGTTTCTGTCCATGGTTAGCTACCAGGACATGTCGGGTTGGCTATATAACCGACAGATGATATCATCAGCCATAGGGCAGGCATACATCATTTGCATATGTTTGAATTGTTTGGGTTTGCCTATTTGTTTTGGATTTCTATATCATATATGCTATGTTACCTGATTACGTGCTACTTGTTCTACTTGTACCTTATTTGTGTATTACTTGTCTGTATTGCTTGTGTTTGTACAACTGAGAGATCCCTCATGTTGGTGTCGGTGGATGTTGAGGGCTGTTCTTGATGAGATAAATTGATAATGCGATTGCATGATGATGATGATTTTTGAATGAGATAATTTGAGCCCCTGGGTAGACGCAGTGATGTGATTTCACTAGCTCCAGGCGAGGGTATGATGTATTGATATAGAGTTGCTGAGGCAGAACAACTAGTGATGGTTTTGCTTATGATTCTGAGTCTGATTCGTGGAAGAATCAGCGAGTTGGGAAACGTGTGTAACATGAACTAGATTTAGTATCCCCTTACAACAGTTGCCTATTCATGGATTAGTGAGAATCTAGGCTGGATACTTGGTGAAAAGGAGTTTAGGATGCTTAGTGAGTTTTTATTGCAGTGCATTGTATTTATTTGGCACTTTTACCGTACTGGGAACCCATGGGCCCGGGGTTCTCATTCCGTATATATCTCTTGTTTTTCAGATACAGGTTCAGGTGCTCAGAAGTGAGCTGCGGTTCGTCTGAGAGACGGCGAAGATATTTATTTTCTCTACTTTGTGTTTTGCTTAGAATCTCTCCACCTTTGTTTTGGAAAAGATTATATTATGTGTTGAACTCTTTTGGAAATTGCCTATAGAGGCTCTTATGTTTCCTTTGGGAGAGATTAGGATGTACTGTTGTCAACTACTTTCATACTGTACCCTAGCCGGCCTAAACTTCGCGGGTCGCGACAAGTGGCTATTTACTTATGTTATATATATATATCTGTTATCTATCTCTTAATCTCCTTTATGCCTTGTCCGTGAATCGCTTTCGGCTTCACGTTTTATCTTTTCATTGTCAAAACGTGAGTGATACGTCTTCGCGATTTTATTTCTACTCTTTTCAGGCTTCTCGATTAATATTCCTTTCGAAATTACCTATATTTATATATTAAAAAAGAAAAAAAATCCACCTGAGAGTTGTACCACCGTAATATCATTGACTTATGACTCGAGCATAAGGATTTGAATATTAGGGTGTTACAAGAATTTGGAAGAGAATTGGCAAAGATTAAAGAGAAAGAAAAGGCTAGGAATCACTATGAGCAAGAAACGCAAGAGAGGAGGCAATCCAAAGAATTCTCTGGATCAAATAGAGAGCTCTCTGGATACCAATTCATGAGGAAAGCTTAGTTGTGCAACATGAGAGAGCAAGCGTGCCACGCCAAACCAATTGTGCCCTCCCAGGGGCATTAAATCCTCTCAAGTGGGACATGAGAATAAGGGCGTGGTACTTGAAGGTCAAGAAAGAATGCAAAGTTGTGGGAATTACGCACAGCCGTCTAACATGGGAGCATAGCCGTCCAATGACAAAATGGACGTCATGTGTATGCATACGCACAACTCATGAAAATTGCTAGGTTGTGTGTATGTGCAAGTTGCAAAGATTTGCTAATTCATGTGTACGCATCAGCCATGTATACGCACAAGCTGCAGGATTTGCTAAATCATGCGTACGCATCTCCCATGTGTACACATAACATCCAGTTTATGTCCCACATGAGAATTTAGCTGTGGGATGCCTGAACCAAAACAGGGAGCATTTGAAGACAAATTTGTATAGCCGTGGGACGTGGAAATCTGGCGTGGCATGTGAGGACTCAAACAGAAGCTATCCAACCCAAATTGAAGGCCACACGTTGCACGCAAGAAGGGCATGTCCCATGCACCAATTGGGTCACCTCCTAGGGGATTTAATTCATTCACCAAGTCCCCCAATTCTTCAAGACTTAAGTGATTCACTCAAAGGCTCAACTTAAGCCCACTAATAGCATTGATTGAGGATTACAAGGAGAAAATATCAAAAGCTTGGTCGGAGGAAAGCATTAATTAGTTTAATTTGATTTTGTTTTGTTTTAAGTTGATTCTATTTTAAGTTTTGAATTTATATTTCTTTTATGTTAGTATTTAAAGAGAGAAGTCAAACATTTTGAGAGCAAGTGGGACTAAATCACAACCCTTGCATCTTACCCGCTTAACCCAGAGCAAGTCGGGCTAAACCAGAACCCTTGCATCCTACCCAGGTGTTTCAAATCTCAATCCGAAGCAAGTGCGACAAACCACAATCCTTCTATCTTTATCAGGTGTTTTAAATCTCAACCCAGAGTAAGTCGGACAAACCACAACCCCTACATCCTATCCAGGTGTTTCAAAACTCAACCTGGAGCAAGTGGGACAAACCACAACTCCTGCATCTTACCCAGGTGTTTCAGATCTCAACCCAGAGTAAGTGGGACAAACCACAACCTTTATATCTTACCCAGATATTTGAAATCTCAACCCGGAGTAAGTGGGACAAACCACAACCCTTACTCTTAGGTTTCATAAAAGCAAGCGAGATTTACCAATCATCCTTGCCCGGAACGTTCTCACCTATGCAAGCAGAATTAACTACCGTCCTTGTCATCTAAGTAAACCACATTAAACCATGAGTAATCAGGAATAACCAACCATCCTTACTAGTACCTTGAAAAAGCGGGATTAACAAATGTTCTTGTTTGGAACAAATCTCAGTAATATTCACAATCAATCAAGCTCAAATTCACAATCAAAATCGAACTATAAGTCTTTAAACTAATTTTTATCACGATTCAAAATCATACTTAGCCCATTCGTTTTCAAAAACAAAACATATTCAGTTCACATCTCGTCAAGAATCACTTCCATATCTCATTTAATCTAAAATTCACAATCGGGTTTGCAAACCATTTAGAAACTCCAAAACAACTTCACTCAAAACTATTTTTCTTTTATAAAAACTCATTTTCAATAACCAAAAATCCTTGAATTAACTTCAACTATTTCAAGTTTAAACTTCTTTCAAAATTGAACCTTCACTAAACATCAAAATCAAAATCTTCTTAATACCTCAACCCAAAAATGTGAATTGAAAGAGAAACAAAAAATAGGACAAGGATTTCAAAATTTCTTACCACAATACTTAAATAGAATTGAAGAGCACGACAAGAGCGACGAGTGGCTATAAACGGCTTGTCAATCGGAGCTACAGATTAGAAGTTATGTGGCTTTGAATGATGAAGGTGAAATAGTGTTAGGGCTCACTCTCTCTTCTCGTCCTCTCTTCTATCCTCCCCTCTCTCTCTCAAAAATGGAAGAATGAGTGCTAATTTGTGTTAAGTGTGAGGCTTATAAGCCTTGGACTTGGACCTAACATGGGCCCGTTTGTGATTTTTAGTCCGTTGGCCCTATCTTAGGACAAAACCTTTAAAATAAGTGCTCGAGTTTATGTTCTAAATATTTTTTCTTGTCATTCATAAAATATTTTTCAAAATCTCAAATAACACATTTTAATTTTCAAAAAAGAAAAATATGGGGGTCTTACAACACACAAGGGCCATACCCGGAATTAAGCAAGGAAAGCAAGTCACCTCAGAAATAGGAACAGAAGGAAAACAAGCCATCTTCGAGTAATGATCGTATAAAGGATGAATCGAAGGAGATGTTGTCAATCCCATCGATCCCCAAAAGAAAAGCGGAAGAAGAAGCACTGACAGAAACTTTTGACTCTGGTTTGAGAATGAGTTGGATGTGATGTTTAGGTAAACCAGTTTTGGCTACATTGCCACGATTTTAGTTCTTCCTTTCGACTTCCAAGGCAGTCCTGAAGGGCTTTTGAATTGTCTTGAAGGAGATTGTGATGACATCATCCCAGGTGACGAATGTTGATTTGTCGAGAACAGTATGATTAAAGAAGGACTATTTGAGAAGCCTAATGAGATCACTAAGGGTCACCTTCGACCTTTGCATATCAAAGTAAAAATTGAAGGATTGGCAATCAATCGTATTTTGGTTAATGGAGGAGCGGTAGTTAATTTATTTCCAAAATGTATCTTATCAAATGAACTTGATTGTTATTGGATTTAATGGTAAGTCAATAACAGTCCTAGAAATGATTCCACTAAAGGTCAAAGTAGGGAGTGACAAACGATCTACAGTGTTCATAGTGGTGCCTACCAAAGCAACTTTCAATATGTTGTTGAGAAGAGACTGGATCCATGGAGTAGGGGCAATTCCCTTGATACTGCATCAGAAGTTGGTGCTTTGGGACGAGGTTGGAAGGATTGAGGAAACTGAAGCTGACAATAGCCCCTGCTATGTCAAACAGATAAATGTCAGCTTTAAAGAATATCATTCCAGTATTCGACCATTGGATATTGATATGAGCACATTTGACCCCACTTTTATCAAAAGATGCTATGTCAGGACCCATGGTATGAAGTTGGCTCCTAAGGCTAAGGAAAGCTTGGCCACAATATCCATTTAAATGGATATATCGAGTCACTAGGCTCCACTCTCAGCCTATATGGCTGAGAGGAAGGAGTGCATTAGAGAACGTGCACTAGATTGTATATATGACCTCAACCCTTTAGGGTTTGAAAAGTCAGATTTAGTTTCTGAAAATTTGCATAATAAAAAAGATGAAGTGCAAGATCCCCTTGAGAAAGTCGAGATTAGTGGAAAAGGTCGAGTAACTTACATCATCCAAAGCCTAGATACTGAATTCAAGAAAAAGCTAATAGAAGTCTTGAAAGGATATCAAGATTGTTTCGCCTAGCAATATGAGGAAATGCCTGGTCTAGATAGATCCCTGGTCGAGCATAAAATTTCTCTAATTGAAATGCTCAACCCATTGGTGCATGAAACTGGGTCCGCCGAATTCACACAGATAGACCGGCAAGTATACCGGGTCGTCCAAGTAATACCTTAGGTGAGTGAAGGTCAATCCCACGAGGATTGTTGGTTTGAGCAAGCACTGGACACCTTGCAGATCTTAGTTAGGTGGATAGAAAATATAGTTTATCACGGTTGAGGCTTCAGAGATGCTTTGTCTTTTCGGATTAACTTTTCTTATCGTCTTTTTCAATAACTTTCTGATCCCTTCAATAGAAGCCGTAAGTGATTAACTCATGTCCTCTCATCAAGTTAAGCTCCTCTACTACAGTAATCTACCATGTTAAAGTAACTTATGTCCTCTCATCAAGCCACTTCTAGGTTTCTCACTGTAGCAGAAGATGAAACTCTAAGCAATCCACTCCCCTTCGTGATCCTACTCAAGGTGCCACAGACAAGGCAAATCTTTCGGATCAGAAAGTGCTGCTTCTCTGACTCTAGCCTTAGTGCCACAGAGACCTCATGCACCCATAGTCAACAGGATTTCATGTCACATATCCAAAGTTACTCAGATCTCTATTGGAATCCGCAATGCAATCTCTAGCTTTAGTTCAACGCTATCCGGGTCAAGAATCGCACAGAATCCATATAGAACAAGGGTTATTGTCACGGGTCACCCTTAATTCATAAGATAAAGAACGAAGTTGCATAAGAAAACAGAATCAGACATATTGAATTAGAATAGTAATATTATTGATCCATGAAACTCATTAGAGCTCCTAACCTTAACACTATGAGGTTAGTGACTCATACTGTACAGAAAATAATAATGATATTTTCAAATGAGCAAAGATCTCTAACAAGGGTGATCTTTGTTCTATATATACTAGTCCAGTAACTAGGAATTACAGAAAATAAGATAAACTAGTCTTATAGTGCGATAATCCACTTATGGGGCCTACTTGGTGAGTGTTTGGGTTGAGCTTGAGTGAAATCTACGAGCTAGTACCCCTTAGGGGTGTTGAACGCTGGCTAGGGACTCCATCCTGGGCGTTGGACACTAGCTGCTCCCCTGTGGGCGCTGGACACCAGGAATGGGGATGGTGGCTGGCGTTGAACGCCACTTTTGGGCCTTCATTACTACAGCAAAGTATGAACTATTATATATTTCTAAAAATCTCTGGATGTTAGCTTTTCATAGCCATTGAGAGCGCGCCATTTGGACTTCTGTAGCTCTAAAAAAAACTCTTTTGAGTGCACGGAAGTCAGATCCTGATAGCATCTGCGGTCCTTTCTCTGTCTCTGAATCAGACTTTTGCTCAAGCCCTTCAATTTCAGCAAGAAAATACCCGAAATCATCATAAAACATACAAACTCAAAGTAGAATCCAAAAAAGCAAATTTTTCACTAAAACATATAAAAACTTAATAAAACTTAAATAAAACATAATGAAAACTATATGAAAATGATGCCAAAAAGCATATAAAATATCCACTCATCACCCATCATACAGGCTCCTAGACATTTTGCTCCTAAAATCATGGTTAAGATAAAGGAAGAGGTCAAACTTTTATTAAAAGCTGGGTTCCTATAAAATATCCACTCATCTGTCGAATGGATTGCTAATATGTTCCTATTATTAAGAAAAATGGAAAATCAAGAATTTGTATTGATTTTAGGGATTTGAATAAAGCTACACCAAAGGATGAGTATCACATGCCGACTACAGAAATGCTGATCGATTCTGCAGCAGGAAGCAAACTTTTGAGCTTCATGGATGGATACTCAGGATACAATCAAATATTCATATCTTATGAAGATGTGTTGAAATCAGCATTTCGATGCCCTGGAGCCATTGGCACTCATGAATGCTTAGTCATGCCATTTGGATTGAAAAATATTGGAGTTACTTACCAGAAAGCTATGAATTCAATTTTTCATGATTTTATTGGTAAGTTTATAAAAATTTACATTAATGATGTAGTAGTTAAATCAAAGTCGAGACAAGCTCATTTATGTAACTTAAAGTTAGCTTTTAAACAAATGAGGTATCATCGACTCCAAATGAATCCACTAAAGTGTGCTTTTAGTGTGTCTGCAAGAAATTTTTTGGTATTTATCGTGTAGAAAAAGGAGTAGTTATCGACACCAAGAAATGTCAGGCTATTTTCGACTCATCTCCTCCTAGAAATAAGAAAAAACTTCAATCTTTCTTAGGTAAAGTAAATTTTCTTTTATGCTTCATTTCAAATCTTTCTGGAAAAACAAAAATATTTATTCTTCTATTGAAATTGAAGCAGGAAGAAGAATTTAGATGGGAGAAGGAGCATCAAGAAGCTTTTGACCAAATAAAGAAGTATTTGACAACAGTACCAATCTTGGCACCGATCAAACAAAATTGACCACTAAAATTATATATTGCCACATCGGATACAACTCTAGGGAGCATACTGGCCCTAGAGATGGAAACGAGAAAGTCGTTTACTATTTGAGTTGAATGTTAACTAATGTAGAAACTAGATATATTGCAATCGAAAAACTTTGTTTGGCCCTTTATTTCTTTTGTACTAAACTTAAAAGTTATCTAATTAGAAGGAATGTTTATGTTGTGTCAAAACTTAAAAGTTATCTAATTAGAAGGAATGTTTATGTTGTGTCAAAATATGATGTTATCAAATATAAGCTTTCTTATCCAATATTAAAGGGAAGAATTGGTAAGTGAATGTTAGGATTAATCGAATATAATTTGTTTTATGTACCTGTCAGGGCCATCAAAGGGCAAGTGATTGCTGATTTCTCAGCAGATCATCATTGTGTCGAGATTAATGAACAACCAAAGTTGGTTATCTTCAACTCAAAACTTGGAAGTTATTTTTTGATGGTCGAAACATCAAAATAGAGTGGGAGTGGGAATAATCTTTATCACTCCTGATAATATTTCGAACAAATTTATATTTCAACTAGAGTCAAGGCTATCAAATAATGAAGTAGCATATAAGGCTTTAATCATTGGCCTAGAATTCTTAATTGAGAAAAGAGTTAGAACAGTCGAAATACTGGGAATTCACAATTAGTGATTCAACAATTGGCTAGAAACTATTGAGTTATTAGTCAAAATTTGGCCAAGTATTTTGTGATAGCCGTTTGACTATTGGCTGAGTTCGATTCAGTTTCTATTAAGCACATATTTAGAAAGTTAAATCAGGACACGAATGATTTATCTCAAATGGCTTTTGGCTATAAAATATCCCCTAAATTGATAAAAGGAGTTTAGTGAAATTGAAACTAACTTAACTCCTTTAGAGAAAAGAGGAGTTTGTTGTGCAAACCCTCTGGATCCAAATGATTGGAGATATAAGATCATTGACATCCTCAGAAATCCTAATCAAAGAATAGATTGAAAAATTAGATATATGGCATTAAACTTTGTATTAGTTGGAGGAGATCTTTTTAAGAAAAGTGTCAATGGTTCTTTGCCACAATGCTTAAGTATGAAAGATGTATATTTAGCTATGTTTGAGGTACATAAAGGTATTTGCGGTGCTCACCAAGTGAGTCAAAAAATGTATTGCACTTTACGTCGACAAAGACTATATGATGCGTGATCATCTTTCTTATCTTTTCCTAATTAATTTGTATTTAAATTGTTGAGTTTAATCAAGAATTAATTATCTTTTAACCACTATAGATGCTACTTTGAGTCTCGTGCAATTTTATTTATTTTAGGTGGCATTTGGCTGGATTTGATGGAGAGGAAGCTTGCACAAATGGAAGGAGCACAAGAATTAAAGGAGATGATCAGCGAGGAGCGACGCGTGCGCGTACCTGACGCGTGTGCGTGATTTGGAGATTTGTGCAGCAACGCGTGTGCATACCTGACGCGTATGCGTGACACGCGAAGAAGACCATCGACGCGTACGCGTGACTGACGCGTGCGCATGTGCGTATGCATGACATGCGCCACGTGCAGAAAACGCTGGGGGCGATTTCTGGGCTCCATTTTGGTACTCAAGTAAGGCGCAGCTCTTTGCCAGGTCAGGCGTGGATCCAGTGAAGCAAGTGGTCCCCATCCATCAATTGAAGACTCGCTGATTGCTATAATTAATTCTGATTTAAATTCAAATTTGATTTTAAAATAGGAAAAGATATTATTTTAATTTTAGAAAATAGATTTTTTTAAAAAAAATTAATTAGGACTAGATATAAAAAGAAGAAAATTTTCTTCTGAAGGAGGATTCCATTCTATTCCAATTTACATTCCGCACGTTACAGTTTATCTAAATCCTAGTTTTTCTCTCTGAGTCATGAGCAACTAAACCGCTACTGTTAAGGTTAGGAGCTCTGTCTATTGTATGGATTGATACTATTAATTTTCTATTTTAATTCATATTTTTATTTATATTTCAAGAATTGTTTTCGTTCTTTATTTTATGAAATTGGGTGCAACGAAAGTATGACCCTCTTTCTAATTGAGTTTTTGTATAACTTGGAAAAGCTCTTTATTTGAACAACATCTTAAAAACAATTTCTCCTAAATTCTAATTATCTGGAGTTAATGGGATACGTGACATATAATCCTCTTATATTTGGATAATTAGGATTTTTGCGGCATAATAACTAGAATTAAACTTTACCCTCTAATTGGAAGTAATTGACCAAAGAATTGGCGGTTGATGAATTTTAGAGGAGACTAGAAAGTTTTAAGGAATTAGGGTCTAGTCACATCGGTTGATGAATTTTAGAGGAGACTAGAAAGTTTTAAGGAATTAGGGTCTAGTCACATATAGTTTGCCAAGAATTAAATCTTGCAGGATTAAAATAAATTAATAAGAAACGTCAATCCAAAAAATAGATAACTCTGAAGCCTTAACTGCCTTCTTCATATTGTTTCTCCCAACTTATTTACTTGCCTGTCTTTCTAATATTGTGAAGTTATTGTTTAATACTTTTGAAATCTCAAATACTATTTTCTGCTTGTCTAACAAAGTAAATCACTTAACCATTGTTCCTTAGTCCATCAATCCTCATGGGATCGACCCTCACTCACCTGAGGTATTACTCGATACGATCCGGTGCACTTGCCGGTTACTTTGTGGGTTATAAATTCCGCACCAAGTTTTTGGCTCCGTTGCCGGGGATTGATAGTGATTAACAACTATCAGTTGTTTGATTGCTTAGATTAGGCGTTTTAGTTTTAATTTTATTTAAATTTTGCTATAGTATTGTCGAAAAAAATAGCACTAATATTTTTCTTAATTTCTAAAATTAAGCTTGGTGTTTCCTAGTTCAGGTTACCCCACTGTGAATTCTCTGCACTCTAACGTTGAGAGTTCCATCTTTTCTTGTCTTTGTTTGTTTATGCGCAGGAACAGAGACAAAGAACATCTCTTAGACTTTGATCCTGAACCTGAAAGAACTTTCAGGCGGCGTTTGAAATAAGCAAGACTCTACAAGGCTGCACAATCCACTACGGACCCTAACAATGCTGCTAATGCCAATGTGGCAAATTCGAATGGGAATGAGCAACAAAGGAGAGTACCTGGCTCTTACTCTACTCCTACTGTAGATCTTTATGGAAAAAGAATTGTGGTGCCTCCTATAGTTGCGAACAACTTTGAGTTGAAGCCACAATTGGTCTCTCTGGTACAACAAAACTGCCAGTATCATGGTCTTCCCCACGAAGACCCAAATCAATCTATTTCTAATTTTCTGCAAATTTGTGATACGTGAAGATAAATGGAGTGAACCCAGTGGTGTACAAACTCATGATCTTCCCGTTTGCTCTGAGGGATATAGCAAAGCTATGGCTAGATTCCCAACCCAAGGAGAGTCTGGATACTTGGGACAAGGTTGTTACTGAGTTTCTTACTAAATTTTTCCCACCAAAGAAGCTGACTAAGCTGAGGGTGGACGTTCAGACCTTCAAGCAGATGGATGGTAAAACTCTTTATGAAGCTTGGGAAAGATACAAGCTACTGACTAGACAATGTCCTCTGGACATGTTCTCCAAATGGACCCAACTAGATATCTTTTATGAAGGTTTGGGTGAAATGTCCAAGATGTGCTTAGATAATTCTGCAAGTGGTTCACTGCACAAAAAGAAGACACCGGAGGAGACTATTGAGCTTATTGAATTGGTTGCTAGCAACTAATATTTATACTCATCTAACAGGAATCCTGTGAACTTTGAGGCTCCTCAGAAGAAGGGTGTTATGGAAGTAGAAGGTCTTAATGCTATTCTTGCTCAAAACAAGATTATGTCTCAACAAATAAGCCTACTTACTCAACAGATGGGTGGCATGCAAGTCTCAGCTATCAACACCCAAAATCTACCGCAAAACATGACAGGTAATTTTGTACAAAATGAGAATTATGATTATGCTCAATCTTTTTCTGAACAGGTAAATTACATGGGGAGTGGTCTTAAAAACCCCAATAATGATCCATACTCTAAGACATACAATCTTGGGTGGATGGACCAACCTCAGAGATCTCAGAATTTCAATAGAACAATCATAATAACCGCCAATTTCAGTCTCATTAATAACAACCACCTCAGCAGGCAAATTCTCAATCCCAACAAGATTTTAATTGGGAAATGATGAGGAGTTTTATGCAGGAAACTAAAGCCTCCATTAGAAACTTGGAGGTGCAAATGGGATAACTGAACAAGCAAATACCTAAGAGATCTGCAAATACAATTCAAAACTTGGAGATTCAGATGGGTCAATTAGCCACAAAAGTTAATGAAATTAATAAGAGGACCATTAATAGCCGTCCTGGTAACACAATTCCAAATCTAAGAAAGGAATGCAAGGCTATCACCTTGATAAGTAGACAAGTGGCAAGTATGGAAGCACAAGTTAATGAGGAGACAGCTGGAAAAGAAGCTCCAGAAGAGAAGAAGGAAGAAGTAGAGCACGTCCCTCCAAAGCATGCAGACAACCCATTTCCAGACTCTCTAGACACTTATCCAACATTGCCAAAGGCTCCTGAGTACAAGCCTAAAATGCCATATCCTCAGAGACTTCAAAAGGAGACCAAGGACAAGCAGTTTTCAATGTTCTTGGAAGTCTTCAGAAAGTTGCAAATCAATATTCCTTTTGCTGAGATTTTGGAGAAAATGCCTCTCTATGTCAAATTCATGAAGGAGTTGTTGTCAAAGAAAAAGCCTTTAAAGGGAGATGAGACAGTGGTCTTGACTAAGGAATGTAGTGCCATAATTCAGAATAACTTGCCAAGGAAGATGCCAGATCCAGGGAGCTTTCAAATTCCATGCACCATTGGGAGCACAACCTTTAAGAAAGCGTTATATGATCTGGGAGCAAGCATCAATTTAATGCCCTTGTCTGTGATGAAGAAGCTGCAAATCTAAGAGGCACAACCCACAAGAATAGCATTACAGATGGCAGACAAATCTATGAAGCCTGCATACGAATTAGTGAAGAATATCTTGGTCAAAGTGGGTAAGTTCTTCCTCCAAGCAGATTTTGTGATTCTTGAAACAGGGGAGGATGAGAATACCTCTATAATTCTAGGAAGACCATTTCTAGCCACTGGAAGAGCTCTGATTGATGTAGAAGTGGGTGAATTAGTGCTTAGAATGCATGATGAGCAGCTAGTCTTTCATGTCTTCAAAGATATACATTCAGTAGGTGAAGAAGAGAGGTGCATACAGACTAAGCTTCTTGATCCAAACCCTCAAAAACCCCCTGATGACGGACAGCAGAATCTGCAACTCAAACCTCCTTTGGTGACAATCAATAAAATCCTCCTGATATCAAACCTAAGTTTAGTGTTGGGAATGCATCATCCACCAAGGAGGAGGTTCCCAAAAAGAAGAAAATACCCAGGGGATGGAGAAACAAGAAGATCCCTACTAAAGGTTTCTCCCCAAGAATGAAGATGGTGTTGACTAGCAATCCATTGTGGATTTATACAGTAAATAGAATCCTCTCTCTAGAGCATATTGAGTTACTTTATGGAGACACAGGAAAGAAGTTCAAGGTAAGGGGGGAAGAGCTGAGCCCCTATGATCCTCCTCCTTAGAGGAGCTAACCGTCAAGCTAATGATATTAAAGAAGCGCTTGTCGGGAGGCAACCCGATAATTTTGTATCCTTAGCTATTTTTCGTAGTAGTGGCTTTCTTATCTATTAGATTTTTATTGAGTTTGTACTGTTTTCTTTTCGTTTTACGTGTATTCTGATCATGCAGATATTTTAGAATAGGAACTGAAAACTTTAAATAGGAACTGATGGCCCAAACCGGCGTTCCAAATCAGCTCAAAACTGTCCGGCGTTAAACGCCGAAACTGACACAAGAATGGGAGTTAAACGCCCAAACTGGCACAAAAGCTGGCGTTTAACTCCAAGAAAAGTCTCTACACATGAAAGCTTCAATGCTCAGCCCAAGCACACACCAAGTGGGCCCGAAAGTAGATTTTTATGTCATTTACTCATTTCTGTAAATCCTAGGCTACTAGTTCTCTACAAATAGGACCTTTTACTATGATATTTACATCTTGGTTTTTCTGGTTCCCTCTCTGGGGCCGAAGCCAATTATCACTTTTGTTCTTATGTATTTTCAACGGTGGAGTTTCTACACACCATAGATTAAGGTGTGGAGCTCTGCTGTACCTCGAGTATTAATGCAATTACTATTGTTCTTCTATTCAATTCAGCTTATTCTTGTTCTAAGATATTCATTTGCACCCAAGAACATGATGAATGTGATGATTATGTGACACTCATCATCATTCTCACTTATGAACGAGTGCCTGACAACCACCTCCGTTCTACAAGCAAACAAGGCTTGAATGTATATCTCTTGGATCCCTTAATCGGAATCTTCGTGGTATAAGCTAGAATTGATGGCGGCATTCAAGAGAATCCGGAAGGTCTAAACCTTGTCTGTGGTATTCTGAGTAGGATTCAATGATTGAATGACTGTGACGAGCTTCAAACTCCTAAAGGCTGGGCGTTAGTGACAAACGCAAAAGAATCAATGGATTCTATTCCAACCTGATTGAGAACCGACAGATGATTAGCCGTGCCGTGACAGGGTGCGTTGAACATTTTCACTGAGAGGACGGGACTGTAGCCACTGACAACGGTGATGCCCAACATACAGCTTGCCATGGAAAGGAGTAAGAATGATTGGATGAAGACAGTAGGAAAGCAGAGAGAGACGGAAGGGACAAAGCATTTCCATACGCTTATCTGAAATTCAAACCAATGAATTACATAAGTATCTCTATCCTTGTTTTATGTTTTATTCATAAATCATTCATGACCATTTGAATCTGCCTGACTAAGATTTACAAGGTGACCATAGCTTGCTTCATACCAACAATCTCCGTGGGATCGACCCTTACTCGCGTAAGGTTTATTACTTGGACAACCCAGTGCACTTGCTGGTTAGTTGTGCGAAGTTGTGATAAAGAGTTGAGATTGCAATTGAGCGTACCATGTTGATGGCGCCATTGATGATCACAATTTCGTGCACCAAGTTTTTGGCGCCGTTGCCGGTGAATTAAATGTCCTAACTACAGTTTCGCATTTGTTCCCTACAATAACAGTGCCAAGTTTTGATCCGGCAACAACACCAAGTTTTTGGCGCCGTTGCCGGGGATTGTTGAGTTTGGACAACTAACGGTTCATCTTGTTGCTTAGCTTAGGTATTTTTTTTCAGAGTTCTTAAGAATGAATTCTAGTGTTTCAAGGTGATGTTCTTATCATCACCAAAGCTGATTGATTTTCATCAATTTAGCTCTTGAATGTAATGTCCTGCTGAAGCTTGGCTAGCCATCTCTAATTTTTTTAGACTGAAGCTTTAGACTAACATTGCATGATTCCTGGAATTCTCATTAAGAATTTTGATACCTTTATTTTCTTTTCCACTTAATTTTGGAAAAAAAATCCAAAAAAAAAATTTACATAATCATAAAAACCAAAAATATTGCATGTTTCTTGTTGAGTCTAGTGTCTCATTTTAAGTTTGGTGTCAATTGCATGTTTCTGTTCTTCTTGCATTCATTCATGTGTCTTAAGTGATCTTCAAGATGTTGTTGATGATTTCCTTGCTCTGATCTTTGAATTCTCTTGACTTGAGTGTTTTGTTGTTTCTCATATGCATTCTCATTTGTTAGTGTCAATAGTATACAAACTGCTAAGTTTGGTGTCTTGCATGCATTGTTATTTGATTTTAGTTGCATTTTGATTATTCCTCATTATTAAAAATCCAAAAATATTTTTAATTTGTGTCTTTTCAAGTCAATAATACAGAGAATTGAAGATTCAGAACATACAGCAGAGGAATTACACAGAAAAAGCTGGGCGTTCAAAACGCCCAGTGAGGAAGGCAAACTGGCGTTTAAACGCCAGCCAGGGTGCCTGGTTGGGCGTTTAACGCCCAAAAGGGTAGTGCTTTGGGCGTTAAACGCCAGAATGGATACCATTCTGGATGGCACAAGAGGGAAGATTCTGTTTTCAATTCAAATTTTTTTCAAGTTTTCAAAATCTTTTCAAAATCAAATCTTTTTCAAATCAAATCTTTTCAATCAAATCTTTTTCAAAATCAATTTCTTTCCATTTTCAAAGATACTTGCTAACAATTAATGATTTGATTCAACATTTCAAGTATGTTGCCTTTTCTGTTGAGAAAGGTTTAATGTCTGAATCATATCTTTTCTTGTTAGCCAAGTCATTAATTTTTAAAAATCAAATCTTTTTTTTAAAATTGTTTTTCAAATCATATCTTCTCAATCACATCTTTTTTTTAAAACCATAACTTTTCAATCATATCTTTTTAATCACATCTTTTTCAAAATAGTTTTCAATCATATCTTTTTTATTTCTAATTTCAAAATCTTTTTCAAAAATCACTTGATTTCTTTTCCACTCTTAGTTTTCGAAAATTTTCAATCAATTTTTCAAAATGTTTTTAAAATGTTTTTAATTTATTTTCAAAAATTTCTTCCCCTCTTCTCACATCCTTCTATTTATGGACTAACACTACTCCTCAATGCATAATTCGAACTCCATCTTTCCTTGATAAGTTCGAATTTTCTACCTCTTCCTTCTATTTTTCTTTTCCTCTGACACCTCAAGGAATCTCTATACTGTGACATAGAGGATTCCATATTTTCTTGTTCTCTTCTCTTTCATATGGGCAGGAGCAAAGACAAAAGCATTCTTGTTGAGGCTGATCCTGAACCTGAAAGGACCTTGAAGCGAAAGCTAAGAGAAGCTAAGGCACAACTCTCTATAGAGGATCTAACAGAAATCTTCAAAGAAGAAGTCATGGCAGCCGAAAACAACAACAATGCCAGGAAGGTGCTGGGTGACTTCACTGCACCTACTCCCGACTTTTATGGGAGAAGCATCTCTATCCCTGCCATTGGAGCAAACAACTTTGAGCTTAAGCCTCAATTAGTTTCTCTAATGTAACAGAATTGCAAGTTCCATGGACTTCCATTGGAAGATCCTCATCAGTTTTTAGCTGAATTCTTGCAAATCTGTGATACTGTCAAGACTAATGGGGTTGACCCTGAAGTCTACAGACTTATGCTATTCCCTTTTGCTGTAAGAGACAGAGCTAGGATATGGTTGGACTCACAACCTAAAGAAAGCCTGAACTCTTGGGAAAAGCTAGTCAAATGCCTTCTTGGCAAAGTTCTTTCCACCTCAAAAATTGAGTAAGCTTAGAATGGAAGTCCAAACCTTCAGACAGAAGGAAGGTGAATCCTTCTATGAAGCTTGGGAAAGATACAAACAATTGATCAAAAAGTGTCCTTCTGACATGCTTTATGAATGGAGCATCATAGGTATCTTCTATGATGGTCTGTTTGAACTGTCCAAGATATCTTTGGATAGCTCTGCTGGATGATCTCTTTATCTGAAGAAGACGCCTACAGAAGCTCAAGAACTCATTGAAATAGTTGCAAATAACCAATTCATGTACACTTCTGAAAGGAATCCTGTGAACAATGGGACGAATCAGAAGAAAGGAGTTCTTGAGATTGATACTCTGAATGCCATATTGGCTCAGAACAAAATATTGACTCAGCAAGTCAATTTGATTTCTCAAAGTCTGTCTGGAATGCAAGCTGCACCAGGCAGTACTAAGGACGCTTCATCTGAAGAAGAAGCTTATGATCCTGAGAACCCTTCAATGGAAGAGGTGAATTACATTGGAGAACCCTATGGAAACACCTATAATTCTTCATGGAGAAATCATCCAAATCTCTCATGGAAGGATCAACAGAGACCTCAACAAGGTTTCAACAATAATAATGGTGGAAGAAACAGGTTTAGCAATGGCAAGCCTTTTCCATCATCTTCTCAGCAACAGACAGAGAATTCTAAGCAGAACCACTCTGACTTAGCAACCATGGTCTCTGATCTAATCAAAACCACTCAAAGTTTCATGACTGAAACAAGGTCCTCCATTAGGAATTTAGAGGCACAAGTGGGACAGCTAAGCAAGAAAATTACTGAACTCCCTCCTAGTACTCTTCCAAGCAATACAGAAGAGAATCCAAAAGGAGAGTGTAAGGCCATCAACATGGCCGAACTTGGAGAGGAGGAAGAGGCAGTGAACGCCACTGAGGAAGACCTCAATGGACGTCCAATGGCCTCTAATGAGTTCCCTAATGAGGAGCCATAGGAATCTGAGGCTCACACTGAGACCATAGAGATTCCATTGGATTTACTTCTGCCATTCATGAGCTTTGATGAGTATTCTTCCTCTGAAGAGGATGAGTATTTCACTGAAGAGCAAGTTGCCAAGTACCTTAGAGCAATCATGAAGCTAAATGACAAGTTATTTGGTAATGAGACTTGGGAGAACGAACCTCCTTTGCTCACCAAAGAACTGGATGACTTGTCTAGGCAGAAATTACCTCAAAAGAGACAGGATCCTGGGAAGTTTTCAATACCTTGTACCATAGGCACCATGACCTTTAAGAAGGCTCTGTGTGACCTAGGGTCAAGCATAAACCTCATGCCTCTCTCTGTAATGGAGAAGCTAGGGATCTTTGAGGTGCAAGCTGTAAGAATCTCACTAGAGATGGCATACAATTCAAGAAAATAAGCTTATGGACTTGTAGAGGATGTTCTGGTAAAGATTGAAGACCATTACATCCCTGTTGATTTCATAGTCCTAGAGATTGGGAAGTGCCTGGATGAATCCATCATCCTTGGCAGACCCTTCCTAGCCACAGCAAAGGCTGTGATTGATGTGGACAGAGGAGAATTGATCATTCAAGTGAATGAAGAATCCTTTGTGTTTAAGGCTCAAGGATATCCCTCTGTCACCATGGAGAGGAAGCATGAAGAGCTTCTCTCAAAACAGAGTCAAATAGAGCCCCCACAGTCAAACTCTAAGTTTGGTGTTGAACCCCCACATTCAAACTCTAAGTTTGGTGTTGGGAGGTTCCAACATTGCTCTGAGCATTTGTGAGGCTCATTGAGAGCCCACTGTCAAGCTACTGACATTAAAGAAGCGCTTGTTGGGAGGCAACCCAATGTTATGTTTAATCTATTTTCCTTTGTTATTTCATGTTTTATGTAGGTTGATGATCATGGGAAGTCACAAAATCAATTGAAAAAGTAAAAACAGAATGAAAAACAGGAAGAAAAACAGCACACCCTGGAGGAAGATCTTACTGGCGTTTAGGGTTTAAATGCCAGTAGGGCAGCAAATGGGCGTTTAACGCCCAGTCTGGCACCATTCTGGGCGTTTAACGCCAGAAAGGAGTACCAGACTGGCGTTAAACGCCAGGAAAGGGCAAGAAGTTGGCGTTAAACACCAGAAATGGGCACCATCCCGGTGTTTAACGCCAGAATTGGCATGAAGAGCATTTTTGCTCGCCACTTGGTGCAGGGATGACTTTTCCTTGACACCTCAGGATCTGTGAACCCCACAGGATCCCCACCTACCCCACCACCCTCTCTCTTCTTCTTCACCCATTCACCAATCACCTCAACCACTCTTTCCCAAAAACTCCTCACCTATCAAATCCCATCTTTCTCTTCACCACTCACATCCATCTTTCATAAAACCCCACCTACCTCACCATTCAAATTCAAACCATTTTCCCTCCCAAACCCACCCATTCATAACCGAACCCTACCCCTCTCTCCACCCCTATATAAACCCATCTTCACCCCTTCATTTTTCCACAACCTAAACACTACTTCTCCTCCTTTGGCCGAACCACAAAGCCATCTCCATCTCCTCTATTTCTTCTTCTTCTACTCTCTTCTTTCTTCTTTTGCTCGAGGACGAGCAAACCTTTTAAGTTTGGTGTGGAAAAAGCATTGCTTTTTGTTTTTCCATAACCATTTATGGCATCCAAGGCCGGAGAAACCTCTAGAAAAAGGAAAGGGAAGGCAAAAGCTTCCATCTCCGAGTCATGGGAGATGGAGAGATTCATCTTAAGGGTGCATCAAGACCACTTCTATGAAGTTGTGGCCTTGAAGAAGGTGATCCCCGAGGTCCCTTTCAAACTCAAAAAGAGTGAATATCCGGAGATCCGACATGAGATTCGAAGAAGAGGTTGGGAAGTTCTTACCAACCCCATTCAACAAGTCGAAATTTTAATGGTTCAAGAGTTTTATGCCAATGCATGGATCACCAAGAGCCATGATCAAAGTGTGAACCCGAACCCAAAGAATTGGCTTACAATGGTTCGGGGGAAATGCTTACATTTTAGTCCGAAAAATGTAAGGTTGGCATTCAACTTGCCCATGATGCAAGGAGATGAACACCCTTACACTAGAAGGGTCAACTTTGATCAAAGGTTGGACCAAGTCCTCATAGACATTTGTGAAGAGGGCACCCAATGGAAGAGAGATTCAAGAGGGAAGCCGGTTCAACTGAGAAGGCATGACCTCAAGCCCGTGGCTAGGGGATGGTTGGAGTTTATCCAACGCTCAATCATTCCCACTAGCAACCGGTCCGAAGTTACTATAGACTGGCCATCATGACTCATAGCATCATGATTAGAGAGGAAGTAGAAGTTCATGAGGTTATAGCCCAAGAACTTTATAAGGTGGCGGACAAGTCCTCTACCTTGGCAAGGTTAGCCTTTCCTCATCTCATTTGTCACCTCTGTTATTCAGTTGGAATTGACATAGAGGGAGACATCCCCAATGATGAGGACAAGCCCATCACTAAGAAAAGGATGGAGCAAACAAGAGATCCCACTCATCATGAAATCCCTGAGATGCCTCAAGGGATGCACTTTCCTCCACAAAACTATTGGGAGCAAATCAACACCTCCCTAGGAGAATTAAGTTCCAACATGGGACAACTAAGGGTGGAGCACCAAGAACATTCCATCCTCCTCCTTGAAATTAGAGAAGATCAAAGAATCATGAGAGAGGAGCAACAAAGACAAGGAAGAGACATTGAGGAGCTCAAGCACTCCATAAGATCTTCAAGAGGAAGAACAAGCCGCCATCACTAAGGTGGACCCGTTCTTTAATTTCCTTGTTCTTTATTTTCTTATTTTTCGAATTTTCATGCTTATGTTTATCTATGTTTGTGTCTTATGATCATTAGTGTCTTAGTGTCTATGCCTTAAAGTTATGAATGTCCTATGAATCCATCACCCTTCTTAAATGAAAAATGTTCTTAATTAGAAAAGAGAAGAATTGCATGAATTTTAAATTTTATAACAGATTAATTATTTTGATGTGGTGGCAATACTTTTGTTTTCTGAATGTATGCTTGAACAGTGCATATGTATTTTGAATTTGTGGTTCATGAATGTTGGCTCTTGAAAGAATGATGAAAAAGGAGACATGTTACTGAGGATCTGAAAAATCATAAAAATGATTCTTGAAGCAAGAAAAAGCAGTGAATACAAAAAAAAAAGAAAAAGAAAAAAAAATAATAAAGTTGTGATCCAAGGCAAAAAGAGTGTGCTTAAGAACCCTGGACACCTCTAATTGGGACTCTAGCAAAGCTGAGTCACAATCTGAAAAGGTTCGCCCAATTATGTGTCTGTGGCATGTATGTATCCGGTGGTAATACTGGAAGACAAAGTGCTTTGGGCAACGGCCAAGACTCATAAAGTAGCTGTGTTCAAGAATCATCATACTTAACTAGGAGAATCAATAACACTATCTGGATTCTGAGTTCCTATAGAAGCCAATCATTCTGAATTTCAAAGGATAAAGTGAGATGCTAAAACTGTTCAGAGGCAAAAAGCTAAAAGCCCCGCTCATCTAATTAATACTGATCTTCATAGATGTTTTTGGAGTTCATTGCATATTCTCTTCTTTTTATCTTATTTGATTTTCAGTTGCTTGAGGACAAGCAACAATTTAAGTTTGGTGTTGTGATGAGCGGATAATTTGTACGCCTTTTGGCATTGTTTTTAGTATGTTTTTAGTATGTTTTAGTTAGATTTTAGTATATTTTTATTAGTTTTTAGTTAAAATTCACTTTTCTGGACTTTACTATGAGTTTTTGTATTTTTCTGTGATTTCAGGTATTTTCTGGCTGAAATTGAGGGACCTGAGCAAAAATCTGATTCAGAGACTGAAAAGGACTGCAGATGCTGTTGGATTCTGACCTCCCTGCACTCGAAGTGGATTTTCTGAAGCTACAGAAGCCCAATTGGCGCGCTCTCAACGGCGTTAGAAAGTAGACATCCTGGGATTTCCAACAATATATAATAGTCCATACTTTGCCCAAGATTTGATGGCCCAAACTGGCGTTCTAAATCAGCTCAAAACTGCCCGGCGTTAAACACCGGAACTGGCACAAGAATGGGAGTTAAACGCCCAAACTGGCACAAAAGCTGGCGTTTAACTCCAAGAAAAGTCTCTACACATGAAAGCTTCAATGCTCAGCCCAAGCACACACCAAGTGGGCCCAGAAGTGGATTTTTATGTCATTTACTCATTTTTGTAAACCCTAGGCTACTAGTTCTCTACAAATAGGACCTTTTACTATGGTATTTTCATCTTGGTTTTTCTGGTTCCCTCTCTGGGGCTGAAGCCAATGATCACTTTTGTTCTTATGTATTTTTAACGGTGGAGTTTCTACACACCATAGATTAAGGTGTGGAGCTCTGCTGTACCTCGAGTATTAATGCAATTACTATTGTTCTTCTATTCAATTCAGCTTATTCTTGTTCTAAGATATTCATTTGCACCCAAGAACATGATGAATGTGATGATTATGTGACGCTCATCATCATTCTCACTTATGAACGAGTGCCTGACAACCACCTCCGTTCTACAAGCAAACAAGGCTTGAATGTATATCTCTTGGATCCCTTAATCGGAATCTTTGTGGTATAAGCTAGAATTGATGGCGGCATTCAAGAGAATCCGGAAGGTCTAAACCTTGTTTGTGGTATTCTGAGTAGGATTCAATGATTGAATGACTGTGACGAGCTTCAAACTCCTGAAGGCTGGGCGTTAGTGACAGACACAAAAGAATCAATGGATTCTATTCCAACCTGATTGAGAACCGACAGATGATTAGCCATGCCGTGACAGGGTGCGTTGAACATTTTCACTGAGAGGACGGGATTGTAGCCTCTGAAAACGGTGATGCCCAACATACAGCTTGCCATGGAAAGGAGTAAGAAGGATTGGATGAAGACAGTAGGAAAGCAGAGAGAGACGGAAGGGACAAAGCATCTCCATACGCTTATCTGAAATTCAAACCAATGAATTACATAAGTATCTCTATCCTTCTTTTATGTTTTATTCATAAATCATTCATGACCATTTGAATCTGCCTGACTAAGATTTATAAGGTGACCATAGCTTGCTTCATACCAACAATCTCCGTGGGATCGACCCTTACTCGTGTAAGATTTATTACTTGGACGACCCAGTGCACTTGCTGGTTAGTTGTGCGAAGTTGTGATAAAGAGTTGAGATTGTAATTGAGTGTACCATGTTGATGACGCCATTGATGATCACAATTTCGTGCACCAGCCGCCCAGATTTCAATTTTCTTTTTTGCTTGAGGACAAGCAAACCTTTAAGTTCGGTGTGACGTTTTGCTTATGGCTCTTCTGTTTAGCACCAAAGGGAGATGAATGTTCTTCATGAAGGAATGAGATGGCTGATGACAGGTCATCATATACCCATTTTTCAAGCTAATTTCACTTGTTTTATTAGTCTTTATGCACTTTCTTGCATCCTAAGTAAGTGATTTGGAATGAAAATGCATAACTTCTTTAAATCAAGCAACTACCATTAAATTGATGCTAAATCATGAGGTTTGAGCTAAAATTAATTGATTTTTAATGATTTATAAACCTTATGAGTTTAGAGATACTTTGATTGGTTGTTTTGGTTTCTTGTAGGTGAAGAAAGGAAGAAAAGAAGAAAAATGTGGCTTAAGAAGTGTGACCATGGGAGGAGAAGTGTGATGCAACATAGAAGGAGGAAGCAAACACTGCCCTCCACAAGAGCACACTACCCTCCAGGAGAGCAGCATAGTGAACCAAGCTTCCAAAGAAATTCTGCCCTGCCCTCTTCAAGAGCAATATCGGGCTCATCAAAGAAATAAATTCAAAGGAAATTGATTCATAATGCTTCCTATGGGTTTCGAACCCAAGGACAAGGAGGAAAGGAGTAGCGCTCAAGCACAATAAAATCAAGCAAGAATTAGCTTGCTTTCATTCTCCCAGGATCGAACACGGCACCATGAGGAAGCAAGGAACTAGGCCTTACTTTGGTGCCAAGAAAATCAAGGAAAAGAAGCAGCGTGCGCCTCCACCAAGTTTCGAACTTGGAACCTCATCTTTGGCACATTGCCCTGCCCTCCACAAGGACAGGGCAGCATTTTGTGGTGCACAGCCAACGCACCAAACGCGCACGCACCAAGGGACTCTCGGCAGCATCAGCACGCACGGGCAGCACAATTTGGCGCACCAAGAAACTCTGCCCTGCCCTCCACAAGGGCAGGGCAGCATTCTGCAGCACCACACGCACGCACCAAGGGCCGCACGCATCATTTCCTGCCCTGCCCTCCACAATGGCAGGGCAGCCTCCTGGGAGCTACTTCTTCATGGGCTGAAATTGGATTAAAAATCCAATTAGATTCATTTCTTCACCAAATCAAAAGCCCGTCCAAATTCCAAAATTCAAGAATAGAAAGTGTATAAATAGGAGTGAGTTTGATGTAATGAGGACCTTTCTTTTCACTTTTGAATTGAGAGCTTCTTTTGATTTTGAACTTTTGAGACTTCATTGAGAGCTAGGAACTGAGATTTCAAGGAATTGGGGAGGAGAATTGATCTCTCTTCTTCCTCGTTCTTGCTTGAGCATTGTTACTTTTCTTGTTTGAGTCTTGGGTGTGAAGAATTGAGGAATTTCTGTCTCAATCTCCATTCAAGATCTCTTTAATTTCTCTTCTGTATAATTAAGTTCAATTACATTTCCTTGACTGCTTCCTCTTTAATTTCTTGTTAATTGCTTTGTGAATTTGGATCTGGGAAGGCAATTGAGATCTAGACTTTGCTATCTAGTCTCTGGAGTCCTGAGATCCCATTTTCCTTTTGGGTTCTTCTGTGAACCCCTGCTGCAATTTAATTCCCTTCCTGTTTGAATTCTAGTTACTTCTAATTCAACTTCTGCTTTATTAATTGTTGCAATTTAATTTCCCTTTGCTTAAATTCTGAATTCCCAATCCTCAACTCCCTTTTTCATTCAAGCAATTTATATTTCTTGCACTTTAAGTTACTGCAATTTACATTTCTTGCACTTTAAGTTTCAGTCATTTAATTTCTTATTCTTTAAGATTCAACTCTTTTACTTTCAGTTCTCTTTAATTTCTGCAATTTACCTCTTCCCCTTTACATTTTCTGTCATTTACTTACTGTTGGATACAAAACCACTCAACCAATACTTGATTCGCTTGACTAAATCAACCACTGAACTAAAATTGCTCAATTCTTCAATCCCTGTGGGATCGACCTCACTCATGTGAGTTATTATTACTTGATGCGACCCGGTACACTTGCCGGTGAGTTTTGTGTTGGATCGTTTTCCACACATCAAGTTTTTGGCGCCGTTGCCGGGGATTGAAATAGATTGACAATGATTAAGTGAAGTGGAGGTCTAGATCAAGCACTTTTTTTATTTTTTTACTAACACACTAACTGTTTGAATTTTTGCTTAAACTAACTAAAACTTCATTCTAGCAATAGATTGAAGTTTCACTGGTTTTCTGGATCTGTGTGTTTCTTATTGCGTGTTTGTATGTCAGGTACAGGAAGAGCTTCCCCTATTCTCTCTGAACTTGACCAAAGAACTCTTCGAAGAATAAGAAGAGCTGAAAGAGGGAAGAACGTTATTGGAGAGGAAGAATCTGAGGAGGAATTCTAAGAAATGGAAGGAGATCCATCAAATCCCAATCAACCAGAAGGAGGGGTCAACAATAATCGACAACAAAGAAGAGTACTGGCTTCCTACACATTTGCAAATGCTAGACATTATGGGAGTAGCATTCTTACCCCTAATGTCAATGCAAACAACTTTGAACTAAAGCCACAGCTCATCACATTGGTCCAAAACAACTGTTCTTTTGGAGGAGGTCCATTGGAAGACCCGAATCAACATTTATCTACCTTCTTGAGGATTTGTGACACTGTCAAAACCAATGGTGTGCCCCCTGACAGTTACAAGTTGCTGCTCTTTCCATTCTCTCTCGGGGACAAAAGCCACTCAATGGCTGGAAACATTTCCAAAGGAAAGCATCAACACTTGGGATGATTTGGTGAGCAAGTTTCTTGCCAAATTTTATCCCCCTCAAAGGATCATAAGACTGAAGACTGAGGTGCAGACATTCACTCAAATGGAGGCTGAAAATTTGTATGAAGCATGGGAAAGATATAAGGCACTGCTGAGGAAATGTCCACCAGAGATGTTTACTGAGTGGGATAAGTTGCAGAACTTCTATGAAGGACTTACTCTGAAAGCTCAAGAAGCATTTGATCATTCAACTGGAGGCTCATTACAACTCATGAAAACTACAGAGGAAGCTCAAAACCTCATTGATATGGTGGCTAACAACCAATATTTCTTTGCTAACCAAAGGCAACGCCAACCATCACAAAGGAGAGGAGTAATGGAGTTGGAAGGAGTGGATTCAATCCTAGCTCAGAACAAGATGATGCAGCAGCAGATTCAACAACAGTTTGAGCAAATGGCCAAAAGAATTGATAGCCTTCAAGTTGCATCAGTGAGTGCCACAACCCAACCATCAACTACTTGGGGGAAAAATGAAGAAACTCAAGAGGAGCAACAGCAAGAGCAAGTCCAATATATGCACAACCAAAATTCTGGATCAAATGAACTGTATGGTGACACCTACAATCTATCTTGGAAAAACCATCCCAACCTCAGGTGGGGAGACAACCACAATCAAAACTAACAACCATGGCAAAGAAACTCAAGTCAAAACAATTGGAAAAACACAAACCACAACAACCAGCCAAACACTAACCAAAACACATACAGAAAACCACAAAATAATTACCCCAAATCTAACCATTATCCACCCAATAACCAACCAACTAACCAAAACACCTACCATCATCCATCAACACCCCAAAACCAACCAATCTCACAAGAATCTCAAAGGATTACTAATCTAGAACTGCTCATGGAGAAGATGATGAAGAACCAAGAATTGACAACAAAGAACCAAGAAGCTTCCATGAAGAACCTAGAAAGGCAGATTGGACAAATCTCCAAGCAGATCTCTATTGAGAAACCTTCAAGCTCACTACCAAGTGACACCATTCCTAATCCAAAAGAAGAATGCAAAGTCGTGCAATTAAGGAGTGGAAAGACATTGGTGGATGGCAATCAAGGGGCAACCAAGAAACTTATGGAGAATGACAAAGAGCCAACAGAAAAAGATGGAGCTAACAACAAGGACATAACAAGCAAGAATGTCCCAGAAAAGCTCACAGAAGAAAACAACCAACCAAAGAACTTAAAGAAGGGAAAGCAGAACATGGAAGAACCAAATTCAGAACAGCAGCAAGTGGAGAAGAGTCCCACACCTTCACTACCCTATCCACAGAGATTCCAAAAAGAAGCAAAGGATCAACATTTCCACAAATTCCTGGAGACTTTCAAGAAGCTGGAAATCAACATACCTTTGGCTGAGGCATTGGAGCAAATGCCTCTATATGCCAAGTTCTTAAAGGAGCTCATCAATAAGAAAAGAGACTGGAATGAGAAGGAGACGGTAATGCTCAGTGAGGAATGTAGCGCTGTGCTCCAAAAAGGAATTCCACCAAAGCTTAAAGATCCAGGGAGTTTTGTAGTATCATGCACCATAGGTAAACTAACTTTGGACAAAGCTCTCTGTGATCTTGGAGCTAGTATCAACTTAATGCCCCTGTCCATGATGAAGAAGCTTGCTATAGAAGAACTCAAACCCACCAGGATGTCACTAGTCATGGCCGACAGATCAATTAAGACACCCAATGGAATTGTGGAAAATCTGTTAGTGAAGGTTAGAGAGTTTATCTTCCCTGCGGATTTTGTAATCCTAGACACCGATGAGGAAGGAAACAATTCAATCATCTTGGGAAGACCATTTCTAGCAACTGCAAGAGCCATTATAGATGTGGAAAAAGGAGAAATGATCTTCAGAGTACACAATGAGCAAATGATCATAAATGTTTTCAAGTCAATGCAACACCCTCCTGAGCAGAAAGATTATTTGAGAGTGGATATGATAGAGAGCCTGGTGGAAGAAATGTTAGACACTAATCAGCATGAGCAAGAAGAAAAAAATCAAGAAACAGTAGAGGAATACGCAGCTGAGATTTCCATTGACAAAGAGGTGGAACCAAGCAAAAAAGAAGAAGTGCAAAAACAAGAACTGAAGCCATTACCTTCCCATCTCAAATATGCATTTCTTGGCACTTCAGAGAGCTTCCCAGTGATCATCAATTCATCCCTGACAAAGAAAGAAGAAGGAGAACTTCTTGATGTTCTCAAAGCTCACAAGGATGCTTTAGGATGGACCATTGATGATCTGAAAGGCATTAGCCCTGCAGTGTGTATGCATAAAATTCTCTTGGAGGACAACTCCAAAGCAGTAGTTCAACATCAAAGAAGGTTAAATCCTGCAATGAAGGAAGTCGTCCAGAAAGAAGTAATGAAATTGTGGAATGCAGGGATAATATATCCTATCTCTGATAGTTCATGGATAAGCCCAGTCCAAGTGGTACCAAAGAAGGGTGGAATGACAGTCATCATTAATGAGAAAAATGAACTCATTCCCACAAGAACTGTGACAGGATGGAGGATGTGTATTGACTATAGGAAGCTGAATGATGCCACACGCAAAGATCATTTCCCACTTCCTTTCATTGATCAGATGCTTGAAAGATTGGCCGGTCATGCTTACTATTGCTTCCTGGATGGCTATTCTGGGTATAATCAGATAGTGGTAGATCCAAAGGACCAAGAAAAGACTTCATTCACATGTCCAGTTGGAGTTTTCGCTTATAGAAGAATGCCATTTGGACTATGCAATGCCCCAGCCACTTTTCAAAGGTGTATGCTCTCCATTTTTTCAGATATGGTCGAAAAATTTTTAGAGGTTTTCATGGATGACTTTTCTGTTTTTGGTGACAATTTCAATACTTGCCTGAAACATCTAACTCTTGTCTTGAAACGGTGCCAAGAAACTAATTTGGTTTTAAACTGAGAAAAGTGCCATTTCATGGTACCTGAGGGGATTTTTTTTGGTCATAAAGTTTCAAGAAAAGGGATAGAGGTTGACAAGGCAAAGGTGGAAATTATAGAAAAGCTCCCTCCACCAACTAATGTGAAATCTGTTAGAAGTTTCTTGGGGCATGCAGGATTTTATAGAAGGTTTATCAAGGATTTTTCTAAAATAGCCAAACCTTTGAGTAATCTATTAATGATTGATAATCCTTTTGTTTTTGACGAAAATTGCTTGCACGCCTTTGAAACTTTAAAACACAAACTCACAACAGCACCAATTATCACACCTCCGGATTGGAAAGTACCCTTTGAACTCATGTGTGATGCAAGTGATATTGCAATTGGTGCTGTACTTGGACAAAAGAAGGGAAACTTGCATCATGTCATATATTATGCAAGTAAAGTGTTGAATGAGGCTCAAAAAAATTACACCACAACAGAGAAGGAATTGTTAGCTGTAGTTTATGCATTTGATAAATTCAGATCATACTTGATAGGATCTAAAATTATGGTTTATACTGATCATGCTGCCCTCAAGTATTTGATGTCAAAGCAGGATGCTAAACCAAGACTTATCAGGTGGATACTACTCCTACAGGAGTTTGACATTGAGGTAAGGGATAGGAAAGGCACTGAAAACCGAGTTGCTGATCATTTGTCAAGGCTGCCACAAGAAACAATTCAAAAAGCCTCACAACCTGTGAATGAAAGCTTCCCAGATGAACACCTATTGCTGGTTCAACAAACACCATGGTTTGCTGACATAGCAAATTTCAAAGTGGGGAGAAAGATACCTCAAGAATTCTCTAAGCAACAAGTGAAGAAGCTAATCAATGAAGCAAGGAAGTTCTTGTGGGATGAACCTTTTCTGTTCAAGAGATGTTCTGATGGAGTAATTAGGAGATGTGTCCCTGAGAGTGAAATAAGAGATATATTATGGCATTGCCATGGTTCAGCTTATGGTGGACATTTTGGTCCAGAAAGAACAGCTGCAAAGATATTGCAAAGTGGGTTCTATTGGCCAACTATCTTCAAAGATGCCAGAGAGATTGTCCACCAATGTAATGAATGCCAGAGAGCAGGAGGATTGACAAGAAGGAATGAGATGCCGTAGAATTTCATTCTGGAATTAGAATTATTTGATCTATGGGGCATTGATTTCATGGGACCCTTTCCCCCTTCCTACTCCTTCAGATATATTTTGGTAGCAGTGGAGTATGTTTCAAAGTGGGTGGAAGCCATAGCCACAACTACTTGTGATGCACAAATTGTCCTTCAATTCCTCAAGAAGCATATTTTTACTAGATATGGGGTATCGAAGGGTCTTATTAGTGATGGTGGTGGTCATTTTTGTAACAAATAAATGGAGAAACTTCTTCATAAATATGGAGTTATCCATAAAGTAGCCACACCATATCACCCTCAGACTAATGGGTAGGCTGAATTAGCAAACAGAGAATTGAAGAAAATCCTAGAGAAAACAGTAGAAAGCACAAGAAAAGATTGGGCTAGGAAGTTGGAAGATGCACTCTGGGCATACAGGACAGCTTTCAAAACTCCCATTGGGAAATCCCCATTTCAGCTATTATATGGCAAATCTTGTCACCTACCTGTAGAGCTTGAACACAAAGCCTTTTGGGCTACTAAACTCCTAAACCTTGACTCTGAAGCAGCAAGGGAGAAAAGTTTGTTGCAGTTGAATGAGCTGGATGAATTTAGGCTAGAAGCCTATGAAAATACCAAGATATACAAGGAAAAAGCCAAGAGGTGGCATGACAGGAAGATCTTGAAGAAAAAATTCAAACCTAGGCAACAAGTACTCTTGTACAACTCACGACTCAAAATATTCCCTGGCAAGCTTAAATCTAAGTGGACTGGTCTGTATTTGGTAACTAAGGTCTTTCCTTATGGGAGTATTGAATTGCTAGACGAAGCAACAAAGAGTCGATTCACAGCAAATGGTCACAGAGCAAAGCTATACCTAGGAGGACAATGGGACAAAGAAAAAGAGGTTCAGAATCTAAACCCTTCTTGAAGTAAAAATAGAAGATGTCAAGCTAGTGACAATAAAGAAGCGCTTGTTGGGAGGCAACCCAACCTGAGGTAGTTTTCTTTTCATAGCTTTTTCAATAAAGATGTTGAATAATTGTTATGCATTGCAAGGAGCTAAGTTTGGTGTTGCACACCAAAACAACTTAAGGGAGAATGAAGGATTCTAAGTTTGGTGTTCCACCAAAATCTCATTTAAAAGAACATTTTCACTTCCTGCACAATGCCAGCTCTAAGCAATCAGACAAATTATTCAACTATTTAAATGTTTTTCTAGCTTCAATCCCATAATCTTTAGCAAGGATACAAGGTTTCACATATGGTTAATAAGTTGCATCAGAGGCAGTGGCAAGCAATTAAGTTTGGTGTCTCCAACACCAAAATAAATCCAAGAGTCACACTCAATTTATGCGTACTTACCATGGAATTAAGGGCTTGAGAAGCAAGCAACTTTGAGAATTATGCAGGACATGAGTCAACAATTGAAGATATTGTGCATCTTAACTCAAAGAAAACACAACAGAAGGAAGAATCAAAGGGATGCAACTTCAAAGGTTGTATCTAAACTTAATCCTTGCTGCTGTGTATTGTTTTGAACATGGGAACCATTATATATCCTGCTAAAGTGTTCATCTAGTTGCAAATGAAGTTGTTTGATTAAGTATGCTAACCTGCATAATGCTTGTCATCCATCACCTAGCTGAATTTTGTTTTGTTTCCCATATGCTTGAATAAACGAGAATTGTTTGAATTGGAAAGTGAATATCCAATGTTGCATAAGTTAGAATGGAAGTTAATGGTGGTGTATGTGTTTGATTAAATGCATAACTCATGAAATAATTGCTGCATAATGTCATTTTCATTAAAGTGTGAGCTAGCTTGCTGTTATAAAGGTTCTTATCAGTAAAGAAAAAAAAAGCCCTTGAGAATAAAAAAAAATAAAACAGAAAGAAAAGGAAGAAGAAAAAACCAATGTGGCAAGAAAAACAAAGAATAAAGGCTGGACACCAATAGCTTGGACCCTAGGACACATGCATGTGGTGTTCTTGTACTAGGATATGCTTGGATAAGTAAATTCTGAGGGGTATTTCAAAATCCGGTCACTTAGATCAACTGATTTGGGATGGCCAATTGAAAGTCCATAATAAAGAGCAACCTAGATACAGAACATTTAGTTATCCAAAGAGATGCTGGGCATCAATGATCCTAGGAAGAAATAGTGAGCCATGTGTCTGTGGTGGAAAGATGTTGAGAAAATAAAATAAAATAAAGCCAAAGGCTACTACTGCAACATTAGACACCAAGCCTTCAAAGAATAATAAGCTTGATAAGCAACATGAGAAAAGAAAAGTTAGCAAGGGAGCAAAGAAAGAATAAACCTTATAACAGCAAGTTTAGTGAGCCTTTAAGGAAAAATGTATATCATGTAACAGCAACAATAATTGAGTTATCATTGTCTGCATAAAAACTCCATGAATCAAGTTCTGCTATATGCCTAATAAGGATATGTTTTCTTTTCTTGTTCATTTCATTTTCTCTTAGTTTTGATGCTTGCTTGGGGACAAGCAAGAATTAAGTTTGGTGTTGTGATGACAGGTCATCATATACCCATTTTTCAAGCTAATTTCACTTGTTTTATTAGTTTTTATGCACTTTCTTGCATCCTAAGTAAGTGATTTGGAATGAAAATGCATAACTTCTTTAAATCAAGCAACTACCATTAAATTGATGCTAAATCATGAGGTTTGAGCTAAAATTAATTGATTTTTAATGATTTATAAACCTTATGAGTTTAGAGATACTTTGATTGGTTGTTTTGGTTTCTTGTAGGTGAAGAAAGGAAGAAAAGAAGAAAAATGTGGCTTAAGAAGTGTGACCATGAGAGGAGAAGTGTGGTGCAACATAGAAAGAGGAAGCAAACACTGCCCTCCACAAGAGCACACTGCCCTCCAGGAGAGCAGCATAGTGAACCAAGCTTCCAAAGAAATTATGCCCTGCCCTCTTCAAGAGCAATATCGGGCTCATCAAAGAAATAAATTCAAAGGAAATTGATTCATAATGCTTCCTATGGGTTTCGAACCCAAGGACAAGGAGGAAAGGAGTAGCGCTCAAGCACAATAAAATCAAGCAAGAATTAGCTTGCTTTCATTCTCCCAGGATCGAACACGGCACCTGAGGAAGCAAGGAACTAGGCCTTACTTTGGTGCCAAGAAAATCAAGGAAAAGAAGCAGCGTGCGCCTCCACCAAGTTTCGAACTTGGAACCTCATCTTTGGCACATTGCCCTGCCCTCCACAAGGGCAGGGCAGCATTTTGTGGTGCACGGCCAGCGCACCAAACGCGCACGCACCAAGGGACTCTCGGCAGCATCAGCACGCACGGGCAGCACAATCTGGCGCACCAAGAAACTCTGCCCTGCCCTCCACAAGGGTAGGGCAGCATTCTGCAGCACCACACGCACGCACCAAGGGCCGCACGCATCATTTCCTGCCCTGCCCTCCACAATGGCAGGGCAGCCTCCTGGGAGCTACTTCTTCATGGGCTGAAATTGGATTAAAAATCCAATTAAATTCATTTCTTCACCAAATCAAAAGCCCATCTAAATTCCAAAATCCAAGAATAGAAAGTGTATAAATAGGAGTGAGTTTGATGTAATGAGGACCTTTCTTTTCACTTTTGAATTGAGAGCTTCTTTTGATTTTGAACTTTTGAGACTTCATTGAGAGCTAGGAACTGAGATTTCAAGGAATTGGGGAGGAGAATTGATCTCTCTTCTTCCTCGTTCTTGCTTGAGCATTGTTACTTTTCTTGTTTGAGTCTTGGGTGTGAAGAATTGAGGAATTTCTGTCTCAATCTCCATTCAAGATCTCTTTAATTTCTCTTCTGCATAATTAAGTTCAATTACATTTCCTTGACTGCTTCCTCTTTAATTTCTTGTTAATTGCTTTGTGAATTTGGATCTGGGAAGGCAATTGAGATCTAGACTTTGCTATCTAGTCTCTAGAGTCCTGAGATCCCATTTTCTTTTTGGGTTCTTCTGTGAACCCCTGCTGCAATTTAATTCCCTTCCTGTTTGAATTCTAGTTACTTCTAATTCAACTTCTGCTTTATTAATTGTTGCAATTTAATTTCCCTTTGCTTAAATTCTGAATTCCCAATCCTCAACTCCCTTTTTCATTCAAGCAATTTATATTTCTTGCACTTTAAGTTACTGCAATTTACATTTCTTGCACTTTAAGTTTCAGTCATTTAATTTCTTATTCTTTAAGATTCAACTCTTTTACTTTCAGTTTTCTTTAATTTCTGCAATTTACCTCTTCCCCTTTACATTTTCTGTCATTTACTTACTGTTGGATACAAAACCACTCAACCAATACTTGATTCGCTTGACTAAATCAACCACTGAACTAAAATTGCCCAATCCTTCAATCCCTGTGGGATCGACCTCACTCATGTGAGTTATTATTACTTGATGCGACCCGGTACACTTGCCGGTGAGTTTTGTGTTGGATCGTTTTCCACACATCAAGTTTTTGGCGCCGTTGCCGGGGATTGAAATAGATTGACAATGATTAAGTGAAGTGGAGGTCTAGATCAAGCACTTTTTCTTTATTTTTTTACTAACACACTAACTGTTTGAATTTTTGCTTAAACTAACTAAAACTTCATTCTAGCAATAGATTGAAGTTTCACTGGTTTTCTGGATCTGTGTGTTTCTTATTGCGTGTTTGTATGTCAGGTACAGGAAGAGCTTCCCCTATTCTCTCTGAACTTGACCAAAGAACTCTTCGAAGAATAAGAAGAGCTGAAAGAGGGAAGAACGTTATTGGAGAGGAAGAATCTGAGGAGGAATTCCAATAAATGGAAGGAGATCCATCAAATCCCAATCAACCAGAAGGAGGGGTCAACAATAATCCACAACAAAGAAGAGTACTGGCTTCCACAACAAAGAATCTGAGTTATTATTACTTGATGCGACCCGGTACACTTGCCGGTGAGTTTTGTGTTGGATCGTTTTCCACACATCAATGGCCACCAGCATAACTGAAGTGGTTGAGTTTCTTTCATCCTATTTCTCTTTCATTCTTATTTTGTTGTCTTCTATTTTCTGTTGCTTGCATGATCTTTTTTCAGATCTTAAAAAATATGTCTCATGTATTGCCCACTAAGATTGAAATCAAAAAGAAAGAAGAAAAGATGTAGTGCATGAGAAATTGAGTTTAATTTTAAGAGTAGTCTTATTTACTTAAATGTAGTGGTATTATTTATGATTCTGAATGCATGATATGAATAGTGCATAGTTGAATTTGAATCAAAGGATGTTGATGTATAAGGAACAGGAATTTAGAAAGTTATTATGAATTCTCTGAAATAAGTAAAAATTTAATCCTTGAAGCAAAAGAAACAGCAAAAAAAAAACTATAAAAGCAAGGTCCAAGGCTCTGAGCATCAATGACTAGGGAGGTCAGACATGATTAAAAGCTCAAAGAGTTGTTTCCCTAGTCATATGCTTGTGGTATTTTTGTGTCAAATAATCCTTGAGAGAGAACACTTAGAGTCGAGACCAAGTGCGTTTAACAGAGTATGCCAAAGGCTTTGAGCACCACTGTCTGGGAGCAACTGAAAGAAAAATCATAACTTAAAAAGAGTTCACCAATTAAGTGCTTGTGGTGTTTCTGTGTCAAGTAATCCTTGAGACAAAACATTTAAAGTCACGGCTAGGCTCAAGGTGCAAAGCACCAAAGAAAAAATAAATTAAAGAAAATTTTGCTGTGTTCAAGGATTAAACTGGAGTATAAAGATCATAGAATTTATAATATGATCCAGATTCTAAATTCCAAATGACACTGACGTTCCTCTAATTCAAAGGAGAGCGAGATGCCAAAACTGTTCAAAATTACAATGAATAAACCCCATTTTAAGAATAGACTTGAGCATGACTAAACTCTCACTTCTCATGCAAATTCACATCTTAATCATGCACTTATTTTGGTTGCTTGAGGACAAGCAACAATTCAAGTTTCGTGTTGTGATGCGTGAGCATCTTTCTTATCTTTTCCTAGTGAATTTACATTTAAATTGTTGAGTTTAATCAAGAATTAATTATCTTTTAGCCACAATGGATGCTACTTTGAGCCTCGTGCAATTTTATTTATTTTAGGTTGCATTTGGCTGGATTTGATGGAGAGGAAGCTTGCACAAATGGAAGGAGCACAAGAATTAAAGGAGATGATCAGCGAGGAGCGACGCGTACCTGACGTGATTTGGAGATTTATGCAGCAACGCGTGCGCGTACCTGACGCGTATGTGTGACACGCGAAGAAGACCATCACCGCGTACGCGTGACTGATGCGTACGCATGACATGCGCCACGTGCAGAAAACGCAGAAAACGCTGGGGGCGATTTCTGGGCCCATTTTGGCACTCAAGTAAGGCGCAACTCTTTGCCAAGTTAGGCGTGGATCCAGTGAAGAAAGTGGTCCCCATCCATCAATTGAAGACTCGCTGATTGCTATAATTAATTCTGATTTAAATTCAAATTTGATTTTAAAATAGGAAAAGATATTATTTTAATTTTAGAAAATAGATTTTTTTAAAAAAAAATTAATTAGGACTAGATATAAAAAGAAGTAACTTTTCTTCTGAAAAGGGATTCCATTCTATTCCAATTTACATTCCGCACTTTACAGTTTATCTAAATCCTAGTTTTTCTCTCCGAGTCATGAGCAACTAAACCTCCACTGTTAAGGTTAGGAGATCTGTCTATTGTATGGATTGATACTATTATTTTTCTATTTTAATTCATGTTTTGATTTATATTTCAAGAATTGTTTTCGTTCTTTATTTTATGAAATTGGGTAGAACGGAAGTATGACCCTCTTTCTAATTGAGTTCTTATATAACTTGGAAAAGCTCTTTACTTGAACAATAGCGTGAAAATAGTTTCTCCTAAATTCTAATTATCTGGACTTAACAGGATACGTGACATATAATCCTCTTATATTTGGATAATTAGGATTTTTATGGCATAATAACTAGAATTAAACTTCACGCTCTAATTGGAATTAATTGACCTAGGAATTGGTGGTTGATGAATTTTAGAGGAGACTAGAAAGGTCTAAGGAATTAAGGTCTAGTCACATGTAGTTTGCCATGAATTAAATCTTGCAGGATTAAAATAAATTAATAAGAAATGTCAATCCGGAAAATAGATAACTCTAAAGCCTTAATTGCCTTCTTCATATTGTTTCTCCCAACTTATTTACTTGCCTATCTTTCTAATATTGTGAATTTATTGTTTAATGCTTTTGAACTCTCAAACACTATTTTCTGCTTGTCTAACTAAGTAAATCACTTAACCATTGTTGCTTAGTCCATCAATCCTCGTGGAATCGACCCTCACTCGCCTGAGGTATTACTTGATACGACCCAGTGCACTTGCCGATTAGTTTGTGGGTTATAAATTCCGCACCACTATACCGGCCTTCAATGATGAAGGAATGTATTAATTTTGCTTGACGTTGTGATCAATGTCAAAAGAATGCACCAATTCAAAGAGTCCCTGCGAAAGATTTGCATGATATAATTAACCTTAGCCATTTAGAGGATAGGCCTTGGATTTAATAGAAATGGTTCATCCCCCTTCAACTAAGGGGCATAAACTCGTTTTAGTCGATTACTTTACTAAGTGGGTGGAAGCTATGTCCATGAAAGAGGTTATACAAGCCAAAATAATTGATTTTATTGAGGAATTGATTATTCACAGATTTGTTATCCCTCCAACTGTAACTACAGGCCAAGAAACTATGTTCACAGGTCAACAAGTCGAAGGATATACTGAGTCGAAAGGAATTAAATTGATACATTCAACCCCATATTATGCACAAGTAAATGGCCAAGTTGATGTTGTTAATAAAACTTTAATTAAGTTGATTAAGGAACATATAGGGAGGCAGTCTCAAAATTGGCATAATACTTTGAGTCAAGTATGGGCTTATAGGTGTTCCTCTCGAGAAGCCACAGGGTTGACTCCCTATAAGCTGGTATATGGTCATAAAGCAGTATTGCCACTTAAAATAAATTTGCAAACAGTTAGAGTGACGAAGCAAAATGATTTACCTGTCGAATAATATTGGTCGAGCATGATTAACAAGTTAGATCAATTAGACCAATCTCGACTAATGGATTTTGATCGAATGGTGAGGCAAAAAGATAGTATCACTAAGTCAGACACAAGAAACTAAAAAGGAAAACATTTATGGTTAGTGATTTGGTGTTAAAATTTGTTCTCCCGACTGAGCAAGTTAAAGGAAACTTGTTTCCCCTTTGGGAAGGACCTTTTAGAGTTTAAAAGATATTTAATGGAAATGCTTATGAATTAAAAGATATAACAACTGCTCAACAAATAGGCATGTAAATGGTAAATATCTAAAGTTATATCATTGTCATTAATCAAAAATATGGAAGGTGCGTACAAAAGAAAAGTTCATAATGAAAAGCTCTAAAAAAATACAATAAATTACAAATAAGGTTCTAAACCTAAATTCAATATCTTCTTGCTTTTTTGTCCAAGGTAGCAGAGGCTTCGATAGTTTTTTCTTCAGCCTTGATTGTTTAATTGACATTTTCCATAAGAGCTGTATGACCTAAAGTTTTGGAGGCATGAACCTGATTTATTTTCTGAAGCTGTTGATTGAGAGCTGCATTTGTATCCTCGATCTTTTCTTTGCTTGCTTCAGCTCAGCTAATTCCTTTTCAAGAATCTCGACTTTTGTAGCTATAATTTGCTCTTTGGCTCAACCTTCTGATAAGACTTCTTCAATTTGAGACATGGCTATTTCATATTTTTTTAACTGTTGATCATGGGTAGCCAAAGTCTCAATTGCTATATTGAAGTATTTCTTGACAAAGTTGACCATGGAAATGTGATTGTAAATATCTTCCATAAAAGTCTCCAAGGATTTTAAGCATCAGCTGGAATTTTCTGATTCAAGAAGTCAAGGGCTGCCAACAGTCGAGTTTTCAGGTCAGTATTATTGTTTATCTCTTCTAAGGGATAGTTGAGACAATCAAGAACAATATTGACCCTTTCAATAATCGAAGGGTCGGGGCCTGGTGGAAGTTGTGGCTCAGGAGAGGTAACCTCTTCTTTGCGAGTCGGAATGATTTTTCTATTTCTTGCACTAAAGGGGCAATTTCAGGTTCTTGTCCAGAAGAAAAGAAAACTCTTGTTCCTTTAGAGGAATATACTTGTTGAGCTTCTGAAAGTATGTTGGCAAGGTTGAAATTAAAATCATCAAAGTTCAAGTCTTCATCTTCAAGAGTTGGAATATTAATAGGAGACTCATCATGTTCGACATCAATTGGATTTTGGGTAGGAAAGATGGTCGAAGTCACTACAACTGAGGTCAAAATAGGACCAGATACTTGCTGGGACTGTGCATCAGTCGGTAGAGGTGGCATATAGCTTGCCTACAAAGAAATGAAATATTATGTAAAGCAAAAGAAAGAATAAGAATATGAACAAAAGAAAGAAGAAGAAGAAAGAGCTATAATTACCATCAGGGAATTAGTTGAAGCTTGAAAGAAAGGGAGGTAGTCACCTTTGGAGGAGGTTGTGTGACCTCAGCTTTGACACCTGATGCATCGACACCGGGTTCGGAATAGCTTTGTGGTCCAGTCTGGGACTAAGAACTACGCTTTACGGGTTTCGACTATAAAGTAAAACAAACGGATCATTAAAATATGCACAATGTATAGGTTGGCTATTAAAGGTGAAGTGTGCAAAAATACCTTGATAGGTGGAACTGGATCATATTTTTGTACTTTCTTGGGTTTATCTCCCATGAGGATGTCGACAGTTCCCTTTTTCTTTGAAGATAAGGTGGCCTCACTCGACCGTCCTTTGCCTCGACCGCTTTTGGATTTAGTTTTCTTAGGAGCAGCTTTTTCATTCGACTCCCAGTTCTCTTCGACTGGTTTGGGGTCAGGGGCAACACCCGCTAAGGCTATTGGTTGAACAACTAGAATATAAGGAAGGTATAAGAAAAGTAAAGACTTCAAAGGTTTTTAAGCATTAAGAAAAACATGGTACCTGAAAGATATTTAGCAATCCTCGTATGACCATGGATTCTATCCCTGGCACCTGCGTAATAGATGGCACCAGTTGATGTGCTCATCTTTGGTTTCTTCGACGTAGCAGCAGTGTGTAGAAGGAAGAACCAGGTTAGAAAGTGCTTGTTCAGTCAAAGGGCAATGAGATTGGTAATAAGTCGACCACCATTTGTGAAATAAAGGTGTCGAAAGAAAACAAAATTTGATGTCATATATCTCGTACTGGAAAGTCACTTGTTGATGGTTCAAATCAAGGATTTGATCAAATTACTTCAGATTTGACACTTCATAATGGATCATTTGGACCCCGCTTCAAGTGAAAGAGGTCAAGGTAAGGCATGTTCAAGGCCAAATTACCTCGACACATATTGTGGGGAATAGACGACGAGTTTCATTTGACTCATGAGGAAGCCCTACAGGAAGGATATGGGGAGTTAAAGTTTTCAACCACAGTTCATCAAGAGCCTCTTGATTTTTAGGATTGAGGTTTGTTAGGAAATGAAGGTATCTCACATTGCTTTTTTGACAAGCCAAAGGATTTGGGTGGTAAGCAGAATCAACATTGCTTTTAATGGTAAAGGAAAGTTTAGTGAAATAAAAAAATGCATCGATGGATGACATTCCTTTTGGTTTTGACCAAGAAAGAGAAGACAATCGAATACCTTTAAGAAGAGTTTTTGGAAATTCAGAAGGGACAGTAAATTGAGGTTCGAAAACAAATTTCAACCAAAGGTTAACAATCCAAAGTGGACCAAACGGGTTTGTCGACGGTTTTTCCCGTTGAATTTTAGTGACTACCAAAGAAAGAATCTCATATAGTTTACCCAAGATAAGTGAGGGAAAGTTGATGTATTTCTTGTGATGAAGCATGACAGCTAATGGAAAGTAATTGCTTTTCTGGATTTGGATCGACTTTGGATAGCAAACAAAGGCATTGAGCCATAAGAGAAGGAAGCTACGTGTTCACTATCACTAATAGGGTCATTTTCAGAACTCATGTTATTTTGAATAAAACCCGTCAGAGAAGTCGAATCAAAGTTGATGTTGAAAACATCATCAGGACATGTGGTCGTCCAGCAAACATCTTCCCCATTAGGAAAAAGGCCAGTCAAAGATGAGATCTCCATCAAGGTCGAACCCATTATTTCATATGGGATATGGAAGTTATTGGTGGCTGGACACCAAAAGTACATGCTAGCCCCAAGAAGGGGGTAGTATAGGATAGGTCATGAGTGGCTAGTCAAAGAGCCGAATTTATTGGTGGTGAATGACTGTGACGAGTTTCAAACTCGCGACTGTAAGGCGTGGTGACAACGCAAAAGGATAGTAAATCCTATTCTTACATGATCGAGAACCGACAGATGATTAGCCGTGCGGTGACAGCGCACCTGGACCATTTTCACTGAGAGGACGGACGGTAGCCATTGACAACGGTGATCCCCAACATACGACTTGCCATGGAAAGGAGTAAGAATGATTGGATGAAAGCAGTAGGAAAGCAGAGATTCAGAAGGAACACAGTATCTTCATGCACTTATCTGAAATTTCCACCAATGAATTACATAAGTATCTCTATCTTTATTTTATGCTTTATTTATCTTTATATTCGAAAACCATTATAACAATTAGAATCCTCCTGACTGAGATTTACAAGATGATCATAGCTTGCTTCATACCAACAATCTCTGTGGGATCGACCCTTACTCACGTAAGGTTTATTTCTTGGACGACCCAGTGCACTTGCTGGTTAGTTGTGCGAAGTTGTGAAAAATGTGTGCGAACCATAGTATTGTGCACTAAGTTTTTGGAGCCATTGCCAGGAAATTGTTCGAGTTGTGAAAAGTATAAGTCACAATTTTGCCTATCAGCAAGGTCGTGGCCTATGGAAAAGGAGAAACCCGATCATGGTCAAGATTATTCAGGAGCAAGTCTATCCTTGTAATATATAAATAGGAAAAACTCAGAAGGATTTTGGATGACTTCAATCAACAACACTAGATCATCACCCAAATTCACAAAAACTTCTCAGTCTCAAATGACGAAAAAGAAGAGTATAAAATGCAAGTGCATGTGAATGTTAGAAGTCATTTGATTTATTTTCTTTGTTTTATATTTAATTCAATTTTCTCTCATTTCTTTATATTTCATGTTGTTCTATTTTCTTTGCAATTCAAGTTTATATTAATTTATTTAAAGCTTTTCTCTACTCATTTATTTATTCATTTTACATTGTTCATTATAAATTTGTCATTAGTAATTTCGATGTAGGTCGTTTTGACACCATTACTAAGCAATTTCCGGGTCGAGCTCATTCTTTTTTAAAGGAGTCGTATTTGTTTCCCGAACTGAGATCTTGATACAAGCTCGATTCGACACCCTGTCGAAAAGTACTAAAAATCAAGTGAAATAACGGGATATTGAGATAAGAATACATAGATAATAAATTATATTTGACATATGAAATATGAACAGAAATATTGTGTTTAGAGATACTAAATTAATATATTTTATATCCATTTTAATAGGAAAAATACAAAATCACTAACAAAAAATACAATTTTTTTTATTTTTTATCATTTTTATTAATTTTTTATTATTATATTTTTTTCAATTTTTTTAAATAGAAAATACAAAAATAAATTAAACTTTTATAATTCGTTCTAATTTATTACTAACAAAATTTTCCAAATTTGAACAATCCCATTTTCCTTATTGTGGATAAAACACGTCCAATACTTATCCCAATTTTGCCAACCTAATTCACTTTTAGTACCGAAAAAGATTTATTGACTTAGTATTTTAACCGTTTGGTGAGGAGCTTCACATTTTCTACGTGCAATAATGCATGGTTTCTGTAGGGTACAGTGGATGTCCAAGTTTTCTTGTCGAAGGTACTGTTAACAGCTATGTTCATCTTCCAAAGAATGATGAAGTCAACACTCAATATGAAAGGAAACAGTTTAGTTCATCTTGGTCTTATTATTAAACGGAAACAAATTTATTTTTTATAATTATATCTCACGATCACTTTTATGTTATGGTAGGTGTTGAGACTTTAGTCTTGAAAATAATTATCCAAAATACATGCTTGCTAATTTCAGGATTGGAGGAAATAAAAGAGAGATTAGAAAAGAATGAAAAGGCCCACATGTCTGGAAATGATAAGAAATACCTGAAGAATAATAAATGAAAAGGGAAAAGATGTTCTCTCGCTGTCCCATTGAAAGACAAATGAATAATAATGTGAGGCATAGAGAATGAGATATGATCCTTAATTGTATGTATTGTATCCCATCTCACCAAAGAAGAGGGTTGGATTGGGTTGGGTTCCCACTTCTCACTACTCAAAAAGCATCATAAAACCTTACTTCTACTACTACTTCTACTTCTTCCAACAAACGCTGAAGTGACATCTCTATCTATCTCTTTTGCACCGCATCTATCTCACCCTTCTTTCCTCTCCTCATATTTTTCCATATACTTTTTATATACAAAGGATAAGGACTACTCATAAAGATACTCTCATTTTGTAACTATTATGTAGCATTTGGTCATTTGGGTATTGTTAGACAGAAATAATGGAGACAATCAAATGGTACAGATATTTTGTTTAGGAATTTTTTTTAAATATTTATTAAGAATACATAAATTTACTTGAAAACTTTTAGTATATGCATTTTTGTGTGTGTGCATGTGCGCCTTTTTTTTTATTAAAGTAAATAGATAAATTATTTTAAAATTTATGATGAGATAGACAACGGTAACTTTTTTATCTAAAATAAATATTCAAATTGGTATGTAAAAAATTTTAGATTGAACACTTTGATCTTAACAAACTTTTATTCTCTAAAAGCTCTTGAAAATTATTTTCATCAGATGGATTGCTCTCTTCGTTATTTTAAAGAGGAACTATTTGTTTTATAGCCAGCGAGAATCCAGAAAAATTTAGTAATAGGAGCAAAAGTATAATAAAATTTAGATATAGATAATTTTTTTTGGCTTCCCACAATACCTAACAAGTTAAAGACTAATCTGTCGTGAATTTGAATTCTATTTATGAGTCTGCAATTGGCTGGCAATGAGTTACTACACATACGAAACGGAATTCGAACCCCCAATACTTACTTAAGCGGACAATTAAGTTAATCACTTAACCAATCTAATTTGGTTTAGATATATTTAAAATTTTAAATTAGAACTATCTATACATATTGATAAGAACTAGAAATTTATACAAAATCACTTATTATAATATTTAAAATAATAAAATATAATTCCATACACACAGCATAATATTCTATATAAAAACAATATTTTATTTTATTAAAAAATCAAATCTATTCATTATAGTCTTTATGGTATAAATAAATTTTTTTATTTACCAACATAATTACAGTATATTAATATATAGATAATATGCTTTTTATCTTAAATAATTTTTTAAAAATTACTAATAATTTGAGTTGTATTTAATTAAAAAACCAAGTTTCAATTTAATTATCAATTAATTAGCTAATATAATAAAGTTAATTATCACTATTTTTTAAGTTTATTTATTATTTCTTATATTAAATCAAATTTAACAATATAATTATTATTGTGTGTTAAGTTTAACAAAATATTTTTTAACATAAAACTCAAAAAAATTATTTATATTTTATTTTGAAACAAACATAATATAACAAGTGCTATATATATATAAGTATTAATTTTTTTAAAAAGTTTTGTGAGGGCAAATTTCTCCTCTTCATTGAATATGGGTCAGTCGCTACTTATAGTGATATACAAGTGTAATAATTCAGATCATGTACGTGATAAAATTAAAATTATAATTTTAAATTATTTTATTAAAATTAATTTAAGTTACAATAATTTGATTAATAAAAAAATAATATATTATGCGTTTAAAATATTTTTTTAATCTGATATTAAGTGTATTAGTTTTAATGTAGTTATTAATTATTTTTATTAATTTATTTTTTTCAATAAACTAGACATATATATTCATCAACAAATATTTATATGTTATTTTACTGTCAAGTAAAAACATATAAAAATCAACTCAAAATGAACAACAATAAATTAGTGGAGAATTCAAATGCACAAATTTCTTTAATTAACAGTAAATAATTTTAAATCACTAAAAAATAACTCAACACTCCACTTTGGTGCCGATAAAACATGTATCTGAAATAACATTATGATAATTTTAATATCTTCAAGATGTAAATATGGAATAAGAATGTATTGCCAATTAGCACTTAGAATTTTTTAATTTTTTTTTATTGATAGTAATAAATTTTAATAAATTTGACTAAGAGATTTAGAAATTATCTTTTCATTATAAGCTCTCAAAAACTTCTCCATATATCACATTCATCGTACAGTTATCTTCTAAGTATCTGTGATCTTGCAACAGCACTCACAATCTATCTTTACTCTTGATAATGCAACATACAATTGACCATTTATTTAGTTTAGGGTTATTTGTGGGTTTGATTGTAACAGGTAGTAATTATTAAATTGATAGTTGTAGTGGACTCAAAAGCTCTTCTGTCAATAATTACTCAAGATGTAAATGTGGAATAAGATTGTATTACCAATTAGTACTTAAAATTTTTTAATTGATAGTAATAAATTTTAATAAATTTGACTAAGAAATTTAGAAATTATCTTTTCATTATAAGCTCTCAAAATTTTTTTATATACCACATTCATCGTACAGTTATCTTCTAAGTGTCTGTGATCTTGTAACAGCACTCGCAGACCATCTTTACTCTTGATAATGCAACATACAATTGACCATTTATTTAGTTTATAGTTGTTTGTGGGTTTGGTTATAACATGTGATAATTATTAAATTGATAGTTGTAGTGAATTCAAAAGCTTTTCAAAAATAATTACTAAGAGACCCGAAAGGAAAAAGCACCCAAATAGCTTAGTTAAGTGCATAGCACAACACAGGAGAATATCTAGAATTATTTTTTTGTAATATTTATTTAGTTTATTTTTTATTTTTATCGTAGATTATAGTTATTTTTAAAATATTTATTTAATATATCATGTGCTAATACTAAAAGTATTTTCTAAAAAAGATATATTTATAAAAATAGATATAATATAATTACAAATATAACATAAATAAATTAAATAAATAAAATGTTAAACAAATATGCTTACCAATGCCTTTGTTAAAATTTTTAAATTGTAGAATAATTATGTATTCGGTTTTTTAGTGATCACGTAGATGATTGAATAACTGGATTCAAATTGATCTCATAGTGTGTACTTTTTTATTTCTAAATGAAAGCGAAAATTAAGAGATATAAGTAGTAATATGTAATGAAAAAGATAAAAAAATTTTGCATAAAAAAGATAAATGTTACAAAAAAATCTCATTGTGAAAAATTAAAAGTTTACATATTGCAAATCATGAAAATCAACCATAATGTACTGGCTACTTCTCCCAAATTTTTATCATGATATAAGTTCTTTTTTTATCAAAAGTCCAATAACATCTCTTTAAAAAAAAAAGATGAATGAAATGTACTAAATTAAGGACAAATAAATGAATAATATAAGAAATTACAGCTTTCTATGTGTATAAATTAAAGAGAATTTACTAATTTAATTTATATTAAACAATAAAAATAACAGTATATTAATATAACAATATACCTTTAGAAAAAGTCACAATACAATTTCAAACATTTTAATAAATAAACTGTTAAAATTTTTTCTATCCATAAAACGATGCTATTATACAATTTTTTGGCAAAAATTAAAATTAAAAGGAAAAAAATTTTGTGTGGGTTAATATCTACTTACTACATACCAAATAAATAGAATCATTCAT